>NC_069133.1:33385316-33685316 GCF_026914265.1 Mya arenaria | reverse complement strand
CGCAAAATTCACTCACTCACTCATCATTTAGCTTATTTCACTGCTAGAGCAGTACAAAGGGGAGAAAATCATATTGAATTATGTACTGTATATCCGAGTTCCCTCCCCTGTAGTTCCTTTTTTTAGATTTATTATGCAATCTTATCCAAATGAGATCAAACCGTGAACTGCCAGGAGTTTTCCAGTTTATAGGAGTCTCCCTTTCATATCAGTGTTAGTCCACACTCTGACTTTTAACAAAACTTATTTTGTAAACCAACATTTTTCCAGGTATGTTTCAAGAATTGTTTTTTCATACAATTTGGTTCATTCTAGTAAGATTTTCAACTCCACATGAACTCAGTCTAATTTTGTGGTCTGTAACAAAAGTCTAAATCTAGCGCTCAAGTCTATAAAAGGAAGCCAAGCAAGCTACGATATATTACAAACGATATTAGCATTAAGCGATGTGAATGCAAAATTTAAGTGAATATTGTCTTAAACACAGTATTGATTATTGTTGCCCTTAAACGGTATTGACACGGTTAAGCATAATAATTTGATGAGAATATTACAAATGTGTATACCTGCGCATAGGCCCATATCTGCTTGTTAGTTTTCGCGATTCCGTACGCCTTTCCTGTCGCTGGAATGTACGTGAATCCGGGGAAGTCTATAGCTGAAATATCACAATAATAATTCGTTAAGGTAACTGTCGTCTATACTTATTCCAAAATTTATGAAAAAAAACTGGCAAAGACTACAGCGGAAGAGTCGCAGAAATAATGTGGACAGAAGGGCAGTGCTTACATATTCATAAAACTCACAACATAACATCAACAGACCAAGATAATAGGGTTTTTACATCTGTGTTTGGGAAATCAAAATCTGCGAAAAGTCACGAGCGTCGATTATTACACCCGAATCAAAAACGAAGTTATAATAATCCTTTAATTATATACATTACTTGTTTAAATCACTAAAAAGACACATGGTATCATGATAAATGTATTTTTTTATGACGCACTATTTTGTATTATCAATCGATGTCATTTCCAGCAACGTCTAAATGCACAAACGCATGTTACAGTAATTGCTTCTTAGTTTTAACAATGATAAATGCACATGATGAAAGTCATTATTATTCCGCTTGTAATAAGAATTTAATGACATAATTATACTAATTAAATGATAATGTATAACTGATATGGTGGGAGGGTGCCGAGTGCGGCCCCCACATACACACACCTAGAGCCGCTAGTGATTGGGGTTCAGATCTGGTTCCCCGTTTGCAGTGTATGCTCTGAGAGATACCAAATAAAATAGTTGCGCGACTGAACTCAGGGTATATGCATTCGGAACACCTCCGCCATTTTCCATCGAAAACAGCCTCGGATTTATATGGGCGGCTAGCAATGACAGAGATCTTTACATTTAACTACGCTGCAAGTAGTTCGCGTAGTAATTTCAATTTAGAAATAAAACTTTAGGAGTTCACTATTGGCGATCTCAACTTTTATGCAAAAAATATACTTCATTGGCAATCAACTTTAACCTGATAAGACAAAATACACGTTAAAATACTACAACTCATTGGAACTATTATCTTAAATTTTACGACTATTTCGACTTATACATCCGAAGTTGTTTTCGACGGAAAATGGCCGAGGAGTTCCGAATGAGTGCTTATGATAGGGCAGATTGGCTAGCGACTTTTAAAAAGGCCCGCTAGTTGTCTTTATTCTTTCTCCACGCAAGTTATATACTCACTGATAGAGCCGCTACATTCTCCCGGACACGCTATGCGGTATATTATGTCTGAACAGTTTCTGTACAAAGCCATAACGCGACATATTTCTGGAAAAGCAGTTGTTCCTGGAAAAAGTAAAATGTGATTAAATATTTTAATAATTGAGCTACGACTGTAGAATAATTGGTATTTGTTTGTTTACAAATTAAGCACATCATATATATTTGTGTTCAGGTGAAAACTGATATGTAAATCAGTCATCGACGAGTTTTTCTTTCCTCACAAGTAATCAATGTCAACTACTAAACAATATAAAGGGAAGAAATACGTACAAAATAGCAATTGTTTATATATATATATATATATATATATATATATATATATAGTCATAAAATACAACTACATTTCCTTATACATAATAACTTTCATTTGTTTTCTTTATGGTATTAATTAAAGCTGCACTCTCACAGATATACCTTTTTTACAACTTTTTTTATCTTTCGTCTTGGAAAAAGCAAATTTTTGCTTAAATATCTGCAAACCAATGATAAAAGACTGCTGACAAAAGATCAGATCGCAGATATTCATATTTCTGTTCGAAAATTAATGTTTTATGACTAAAACGGTTACTAACGGTTTAAATAAAATGCATAAAACATCAATTTTTGAACTTATATATATAAATCTGCGGACTAATTTTTGTCAGCAATCTTATTTGACTGGTTTCCATGGATTTTCGTAAAAAAAAGCTCGTTCCAAGACAAAAAAAATAAAAAAAATGTCAAAACGGTCAATCTGTGAGAGTCCAGCTTTAAAGTAAAATTACGTTGGAAATCGACATATTCATCCCTGGTATTACACTAATGTGCTTCAAAAAGAATTCCTTTCAACGTTTATACAAAAGTCATGCAATACATGAAAGTAAGAAGAAATCATCAGAGTAAACAAAGCTAATAATTAATGGGAAACAGGTAAGTATATTTTTCAAAAGCATAATTCCGGTTTCTTAAACAGTTGCTAGTCAAAACGGCACTGTGTACTTGGAAATGTAATGAATAATCAACTGTATTAAAGTAATATTCTAGTTATTAATAACAAGATACATATTTATTTTCTTAAGTTGAAAAGTAATTCTGAAAGAAATTTAACTCAAAAGTACGCTTACTACAGAAGAGGAATGAGTTGCACACAAATGCATAATATAAACAAGAACAACAACAAGAACAGCAACAACAACAACAACAACAACAACAACAACAACAACAACAACAAGACGATCAAACTACAAAAAACACAAAGATTCTTACCAATGTTTTGGCAGTATCCCGCTCCGATTAACGTACCAAGTACGAGGTAAAACACAGCAACTGTTAAAATTAAATTGATGATAAAAAGATAAGTTTGGTATTTGTTAAAGCAATACCGCATGAACTTTTTTGACATTGCAACATTGTTTTAATCATTTCCCTTTAAATGTTTTTCAATGTTTTTTTCAGCATTGCCATTATATTGCCGTTAAGGAATTTGAAGGGTTTTTGTTCTTCAATTGTGCTCGAACAGACAGACACACACACAGGCAAACATAATCGTTTATAGTCGTACACATGTATAAAACAGTTTATTTTACTTAAACATGATATGTATCATACTACTAAATATTAACATAGTCACAATGTAACACGGCATTAGCAAATATTGAGGAAAACTAATACAATAAAACTCGACAAAAAAAAAGAAAAAGAAAATTGATAGCAGTATTTAATGTTTCTGCGTAGTATTATCAAGGTATAATACCATTGACTAATGTCAGCTGTGTTAAACTTTATATTGCAGTTTTAACCAACATAACACAGTCAAAATATGGCTATAGTTTATACTGTTAAACAGTGCCAAATTATGGATATATTTTATATCGTTTAACATAGCCAAATTATTGTTATATTTTATATTGTTAAATAAAAAAATGCTATAAAAGCAATACAACGTTCGCTTTAAAAAGTATTTTTATATATAGAGAGTTTATATAGGAGTTTGATCTAAGCCATGTCATTTACGAAGAAATTCTTAAAACATATGTCATGGATCTATAAATGTTCTTACGATTAATGATTATACATATGTTATTCTATTTCGTTGATTCAATATACTTATTCGTAATTGGAAAGTATATAAATATCACTCGATGAAATTTGGTTTATTCTGTCAATAAGGTGAAGAATAAAATTAAATCGCCTGACGCGTATTTGAATCAATGTTCAAACGTTATATACAAAGAACATAGCTTAATATTTAATACTATGTGAATAATCAACGACAATACATTAGTTAAAGCTAAGTACGAATTTTAGAGAGAAAAATATGCTTACCCTTTTGATCCATTTTAAAACTTTTTTAAAGAATAACTATTTTTCGAGTGTTTGTTTTGAAGAATGCGATGAAGTCAATATTAAATATGCCCTTAGGACTTTCAATTTTCAATTACTTGGCGACGTAATTGTGTATTGCCATTTTAATTGGATTGTTCTATAATTTATTTACCATAGAAAAACAATAATTGGTCAACGAATTTCGATATTGATAAACATCTCGATTTTTGAAACACGTAAATTTAATTAACTAGTTTGATTATGAACGATGAGAAAATAAAAGAATGTACATATCTATAAAGTAAATACTTATTGACAAAACTATTTTTTGCCATAAACAGGTATAATTTTCAAAACTTCACAGTCGTTTTTTTTTCACAGGGACTATCATTCACAGATTTCCTTAAATATGCATTTCAACATTTTTTTTTCAAACTCAGATCATTTCTTTTAAAGTTGAATTATCAGAAATCAGCAACCGACAGCTAGTTATGCTTTAAAGCTGAAATATATGATTTTTAATCGCCTGCCATAGATTTTTTTTCTCAAAATAAAGCATTTATGGCCTCATTTATACATATTTTTGATATTTGTCAATCGAGTCTTACAATGCTTAAAATTGAAAAACATATCGAGCCCACACCTTCCGCGGCCCCAATGTCAATTTGCTTCCTACGCACCTGCAATGTGTCTCATTCAAACTTCCATATATGACTATTCTTTGCTGCGACAGCATTCCAGAAAACACTCAAAATAAGGGGTGGACTGGCTTTGCCCGGGCTTGAACTACGATTCCCTAGAACAGTGTTAGATATCACGAAAATACTAAAGTCAGATGGGGTGGTATTCAATAACCGACTTTAGTCTATCTTATGGTCTTACATCATTGACTTCATTCACTATATTGATCAGTTATCAATAAGAACTAATCCGATTAGTTACATCGTTCTTAGATCCGATTAAGAGCAATATTAAATACCAGCCTAGATCTCATTCTCAGTCTCAACTCATTTTACCATATAGCATAAAAACGTATTCTATCATGGAAATTGCTGATTAAAAACTTTGGACAAGATTCCAAGGAAAAAATATTCTACAGCCAAACAATGTATTTGAGTACAATTCATTGTTTTTTAAAAGAAATACTCAAATATATTTTTGGTTCTAGAATTAATTTTCTTTGAAATATTGACAACATTTTTATCATATGAGATAATTTGTTTAAAAAAACAACAAACAAATAATTCTGAATCACATTATCATTTTATGTGGTAAAATAAGTTGAGATTGAGATTTGACTTGAACATTTTTGTGATATTGAGGCCAGTTGAATCACTTAAAGGGGGCCAAGAAATGTATAAACTATATTCACTAATATCAACTATATCTAAAGACACCTCAGTTCGATCCTAGCTCCAATTTGTGTATGGGTAGAATTTGGCTGATTTCGTAAATGTTCTGCCATACTAGTAGAAATCATTTCCAGAGTTGTCTCTTTGATTGTGGAAATTCATTAGGCCATACCAAATCGTTCCTACTGCTACTGCTACTGCTGTTGCTACCACTACCGCTTAGGTCACCGCCACTACCACTACCACTACCACTACTACTACTACTACTACTACTACTACTACTACTACTACTACTACTACTACTACTACTACTACTACTACTACTACTACTACAACAACAACAACAACAACAACAACAACTACTACTACTACTACTACTACTACTTCTACTACAACTACTTCTACTACAATTACTGCTACCGCTACTACTACTACTACTACTACTACTACTTCTACTACTACTACAACAACTACTACTACTACTACTACTACTACTACTACTACTACTACTACTACTACTACTACTACTACTACTACTACTACTACTACTACTACTACTACTACTACTACTACTACTACAACAACAACAACAACTACTACTACAACAACTACTATTACTACTGCTACTGCTACTGCTGCTGCTACCACTACCGCTAAGGCCACCGCCACTACTACTACTACTACTACTACTACTACTTCTACTTAAACAACAACTACTAATACTATTACTACTAATAATAATCGGGTATGTGTATTATATATTATACTAATACTATATTATACTACATGTACCTATGTAAACAAAACATACTAATGAAATAAAAGACCGTAATACATGGGAGATCACTGCGTTGGAATTTGGTCATTTATTTGTGTCGGTGTTTCATCTTTTTAAAGCTTTTGCTGTGCTGATCCCTCTTATATTTTGTTATCCAGTCATATTAACATACTGTTTGGTGAAATTAACCAGTGCATTTGTTTCTTTCATCCATCCAAGCATCAAACTTGCTATTTAATGACACTGTTTACAATTTTTCGTTATTCATTTGAATGGACCTAAGAAATGTCCCTAATGATCTAATTAAGGGTCCTTTTTCAGGAAACTCAGATTGGACAATTATTTTCATAGGATTTTCAATATTATTTAATTCAGGCGCGTAGCTGACTGTACGCCAATACGCAGATGCGTAATAAAATTTTGAAAGGTCAAAGTTTTTGTCATCGATAAGCGTAATCCCAGATTGACCCTAGCTACGCACCTACTTAATTGATGTATCAGAATAAAGATATATGGTGAATGATGCACTCTACGTAATTTGTGCAAACTTTTTACGTCAAGCATAATTTATCAGTCATAGTTATAATATGTGCTATTTAATTTACAGTTATTGAGTTTAAGACTTCAAACATATGCAATGAAATGGAAATAAAGTCAACTATTCCAATTACGTTCGTACTAGTATCTGATAAAAAAAAATTGAGGGTGTACAACCGCCTCCCTTATGCCCTTGTGACTTATTCAATACTTGAACTTCGTTTCCTTCCTGAATTGTGCGTAATACGCTACTTTTCTGGTTTGCGTACCAAATACTACCATCAGAAGTTCGGAGTGATCTTAAAATGCCCCTGAGTACTGTATACCAAATATGGTGGGAAAGACTGAGAATGAATTAACTGTTAAAATAAGTTATTTTTCTGCCATTTATGGGTTTGTACAACGCTACCGACTATAAATGTATCCATAATGTTGTAAATTCTAAGTGAACATTACTGAAGAACAGCAGTTAAAGTTGATAACCGGTAAAAAAATACCTAAAAATTCAGTCGAAATCCGCAGTAAAAATTAGGAGTGATGACAAAGAGTTTTAATGATACAAATTGAAAGTTTTTTTCGTTTGTTCAGAAATGTGTTTAAGTTCAAAACACCGTTGTTTAGTTAATGTAGCAACATGCTTCTGGATAACGGAGATTAATGTCACACAAAAATATGCGTGTAAGCATACCATAATAACTGCAATTGATGGACACTAGATAGATATCAGCCTCTATTAAAAATATTTATAGCCATGTGGCCATACTTTCCCGTTAAAATGCGACAAAATATCGTTAATATTTTGTTGTGTTGTTGTTGTTGTTGGTTGCTGTTGTTCAATGCAATGATTTATAGTGCAATAAAATATTATTTGTTAGTCCGTCGTTGTTAGCTATCGTTGGTGACGGGTGGTCTCGAACCATCGTTTGTTGCGTTCACACCTCTCGTTCGACAACAAGGTTAGATCCTCACTGCGAGACCACAAAGCCATTGTGTCTGCCCACCGTCCACACTTTTAACACAATGAGTGTATATTAACATATGAGTAATACACACAGTACAGTTCTAATAAGTTGATACATACCAGTAATAAATATGTTGACAAACAGTTTTAATGATACAAATTGGTGCATTTTAGTGTTTTCGTTTGTTCAGAAATGTGTTTAAGTTCACAATACCGTTGTTTAGTTTCTTAATGTAGCAAAGAAAAATAGCATTAGGTAAAAAAACAACATGCTTCTGAGTAACAGAGATTAATGTCACACAAAATTCTGCATGTTAGCATTATCACAAGCCTTTCTTTTTCGCCTTTTTGAGGCCCTTCCAAAAACACGTTGACACTTCGTATTGTGTAAACATTATTTTGATTACATTCATTCAGAAGATGCTTCTATGATCATTTAAACCCTTCAAATCAAAATAAAATGTTAATGACATTACGTGTTTTATCTGTTTTGTTTAACTAGTACTTTTGTTTAATGATATGTATGCCCTAATGATTGCTTTGGTGGTATTTTTTTAATGTACAGAAAGTAAATTAACAGTATAACAACAAACTGGAGAAAGAATAACCACCGCTAATTTGCAATTTCACATACGAGTGATTTGCAATTTCAAATACTACTGCAGTCAAGTTGAGAATTACATGCATTTACACTGCTCAGTTTTGATCATAATCACTGAAATTGATGGACACTAGATATCAGCCTTTATTAAAAATATTTATAGCCACGTGGCCATAATTTCCCGTTAAAATGCGCCAAAATATCGCTAATATTTTGTTGTTGATGTTGTTTTTGTTGCTGTTGTTCAATGCAATGCTTTATAGTGCAATAAAATATTATTTGTTAGTCCGTCGTTGTTGGCTATCGTTGGTGACGGTGGTCTCAAACCATCGCTTGTTGCGTTCACACCTCTCAACAGGTTAGATCCTCACTGCGAGACCACAAGGACTGCCCACCGTCCACACTTTTAACACATCGAGTGCATATAAACATATGAGTAATACGTTTGAAAGAGTTGCATCCCGTGCAAATAAATGTTAGTGTGAGTCTTACCGCAAATGCCACTTTCCACCTGTTAACAGTTTTGAATGTGTTCAGTTTGATTTCTTTAAGCTAAAAAAGCTCGATGAAATATCGAGAGTAAAGCAAATGGTGAGGGCACAGTACAGTCCGAATAATTTGATTCACGGTCGGCTCGATTTCGTTTGTTTCGGGATTGAGACAAATGGGCCCCTTACCCTTACCTCTCAAGTTGGAGGTTCACGGCACGCAGTTAAAACATATTTTGGACTAAGTGCGCAAAATTCATTTTACATAATCATTCTGTTTCAGACATAAAAGAGCTCGTTGTTAACATGAAAGAGTGTATATAAATCAAGAACGACCCTTCGTAAGATTCATCACTAATTAACGTGCGGAAATGTACAAATGAGTACAATAGAATTGTTTGTTGTAATTCCTTCACTGGTTATGGTAGTTTATGAACGTACCATTCACCAGTTTCAAAACCTAAAAAATAACAACGTGGAAAGGGGCTCATACCCCCTCCCCCTCCACCCTCCTACGCTCAACTCCATTATTAATTACGCAATTGCATTAAATTAGGAAAATCATGGCCTGCTTACATAAATGCATAAGTGGCATTATCTTGAATTCCTTATTTGAGCACAATCACTTGATTATCACTTTTTCTTATTCATTGCTAGATTATAAGTATCGTCCATGGCCGAGAGTGTAAGATAGGTTCATTCCGACCCGAGCGTAGGGTGTTTTGCGGAAACGAGGTTTCTTACACGAGCGGTTATGGTAGATGCTTTTTCTCCCACCTCAGTTAAACAAAATTAAGTAAAAATGTATATTTCTGCTGAAACTCTTTTGTGCTTAGTGAAAATAATTGCGTACGGATATGCGATAATTCGTGGTTGTCATGGATATTCGCGCAGTGATTCAGAGTATGTAAATGGTCTGATCGGTCTTTAAATAGTTCTAAGAAGAGTGAAGCATTATTTCTTGAAAGGTGCGTGAAAACTGTTTTCTGGTGACATTTGAAGCTAGAAATAATTAACTAGCGTTCTAAATATTGCCACAAGACAAGGTTTCCATGATGCGCTACAGACGACAGTCTTCAACAAGGGAGGTAATTACAATGTGGTGACCATTAAAAGAAGTTCCATACGGGCAATTTATCTTCGCCCGTGGGCAAGATAAGAATTTCTTGCATGGTTAAATTAATGGATCTACTTATCTGAGGCGGTCCAGGATTTGGCGTTAATGGGGCGTAACTACATTTGTAAGGGGGCGTACCCTTTTGACTTGCACCTCTCCCTCAGAACCGAAATTAATTTTGCTTACAGCGTTGGCATGGGGGTCTTTGGGTACTCCCCTTAAAAAAATAACATTTTCTTGTCCGAAATGTGGCAATATGGGCGTTTTTTTCTCTCTTCTATATTGTTTTAGAAAGTAAACTAGGACGAGTTAAGGGGAGGGGCGAATTGGTGCGCTAGTGCACTTCGAAGTGAATCATAGTTTTGTTTTTGTTTTTAATGTATTCGTACATCCCTATCCGAGACAATAAAATAGTACAACGTAGCCTCAAATATAATATACCAGTACTAAATCTCCCATGTACAGAAATTACAATGCACCGCTTACAAAAAACGAAAGTGAAAGTGTCGCTTCGGGAAAAACGTTCAATTTTGATAATTTTATGCCTAACAATGACAAGGAACAAGACAGCATATAGTTGACAGGTATATATCTTATTATTAAAAAGGAATAATTATTACATTATATTTAATTGAAATTCTCAGTTCGCTGTATATTTTTTGTAATTGTAACAAAACTTCTTCAGTTTTTTCCTGATGTTGTGTTTATGATTTTATATAACTTATAATAAGCTGTTGTGCATAGCCTTAGGTTTTTAGAAAATTGATGATTGGGGAAGCTCATTTTGGTTATGCCAAATATTAGTTATTATTATGCTAAAGAAATAGTGATGTATTCAGTAAATTTTACCTACATATTCATGTATGTAACGTTAATTCATAAATAAGGTTTATGCACCAGTCAATTGTAACCAGCCATCTCCCCCCCACACTCCTGGGTCCGGGGGGGGGGGGGGGTTATACTGTAGTCCAAATAATTGTACATTGACAGATCTTTTTTACGATTTTTGATATGGCAAATCATTCACGTATTTCCAGATAATGTTATTTTATATTAGTTTTGTACACAAAAAATAAAAATTCAACGAGTTTGATCGGTTTTTCTTCATTTTATTCTGTCAAAACATATACATATATACATGAAGGGTACCTGAAAGGCTGCAGTTCACAGTTTTACAACAATCGGAACACTTCGGGCATGGCAGAATTGTTACGATTGTATTGTATGTACGAGGTCTATCTCGAAGCTTGTTGGAGGTGGCCGAGATATTACAATCATGGCGAGTTGTTCTGCTTGGCATAATTGTTGTCTGTGTCAGTCAAGTTTCATTTGGAAAGGTAAATCATGTGTTTTAACGCTTGTTTTGTGCAAAATAGCTTTGGACTTACATGGTAAAATATGAATATAAACCCTCATCATCAATTTCAAGCATAAAATAATTTTCTAAATACAATTTTAATATTTTTCAAAACACCCGTGATTTTGCACAAACCAGTTTAGACGTTAGGGATTGGAAGAATCCCGCATTACACATCTATTATTTTAGACTAGGGTATACTGATGATAGCCGGGGAAATGGGCTGTGTTTTTACCTTCAAAATGGGTGAAGGCCATGGTTTTGTCTTCGGGGAATGGGCCTTACCTAGGGTCCCTGGGTAGCGGGGTCATTTTGCGGGGATTTGACCAGCAGTTCGTTCTTGCAGGGCGGGGATTTTACCCAGGCTTGGCATGACAGAAAGTCAAAGTACCCGCTCTTTCCTGGAGCTGGGGGGGCCATGGTTAGAATTGACTGATGCATTACTTTAACAATTTAAAGCAGGAGGAGGGAGCCCCACCCTAACACATACACCCTTATTATCTTCCAGTGCATTATGGGTACTCTTATAGATACATATTCTAGAATGTTAGTATGATTTCAAATTTTTATGAGAATCTCAGTCACAATATGAATTTGCCTATTTTTCAATGCACAAGATTCCAATAATTAAGCTTTAATATACTGACTATGAGTTAATTTGACTGTGTCAATGTTCCGGCTCTTTCTCATTTCATGTTTCTTTAAAAGGCCAGTTTAGGATGAAATAGCCTTATGACTATATTTAAGCTTTCTTAGCCATTATAAATCTTGTTTACTCAGATCAGCTTCAAAACATAACTTAAGTCAAACAAAATTACCACAAACTATTTTTTTTCAATTATTTATTTTCTAAGTACAGTACATGCATGAATGTATAGAATGACGTCCAAGATGACATTAGAAATGAGAAGAGGTTAACTACCTTTAAATTTGAAAATATAAAAGAAAACAGCTTTTAAATACAGTACCACAGTAATTTAGTTACAATTCATTTAAAGTATTTCCCCACGCTTGCATAAACAAAATATTTTCACAAAATATGTGTTTTAATATAACAGAACTGTGGCAGAACAGACTTTAGGTTTAAATCATGTAAATATGCCAGATACTACTTGATGCATTGCATCTAGACTTAAACAGTGGTAGCAACCATCCATCCTACTTTATTAATAATTAAAGTAAGATAAATCTATTTTGCATATAAAGCAAAATATGGTACTTTATTATTTGCTTTAGAAAATCTGGTTAAGGTTTTGCATGTAACCACATATAAGTCAATTTTCAGCAAATACTTCATGTATTGCAATGGAATTTTGAACAGTGTTTCCATCTATCAAATATATCATATACATAATTATTCAATTGAAATAACTCTATTTTGTATGTTATGTAAATTTTGGCCCTTTATTCCACTCGGAAAATCTGGTTGAGGTTTAGCATGTAAGTGTGCATTAGTCAATATCTGTGAAAGTAATTGATGTATTGCATTGAAACTTTGTTCAAGGGCTGCTAAATTAATCAAGTTAGAAAACTCTTTCTTGAATTTACTGCTAACTTTGCCCCTTTATTATTTGACATAGAAAGACTGGTTAAGGTTTTGCATGGAAACTCATTTAAGTCAATATCTCAGCAACTATTTCATGTATTGCATTGAACCTTTATACAAGCAAGTTCTCAGCCATCCATCATACTTAAGAAATCATGTAAGATAACTCCTTTTTGCACATAATGCAAATTAAGGCCATTTATTATTTGCCTAAGAAATTCTGGTTAAGGTTTTGCATGTAATCTAATTTTACAGTGATGCATTCATGTTACCGTGTCAGTGACCATGCATGGGTCTCATGTAGGGTTTCAAAACATAACTGAGAGGTAATTAGTGTATTTTATATATTCCACTTTTTCATAAACATTTCTTAAGGCTTTCATCATCCAAACCTTTCATCGCTATTTTTTTCCCTTTTGACCTTTTAATCACACTTGAGTACCATGTAACCACTTCGGGGGCATTTATCACTTACAGTGACAGCTCTTGTTAATTTTTAGGTTTTGTATATTTCAAATTTCTCCATTATAACTGTTGCAGGCTAAATACTTTCTGACCTGCATGTCCATGGATGCCGCCAAAGCAAAACTCCAAAAATAATAATGTCTGGAGGAGCAACACGACCAGTGCCCCTTGGGGAGGAATGTCAACAGAATGATCACATGTCACAACAGGAGAACACCATTGGTTTCTACCTTGAATGCTGTTTTGAATACATTGTGGATCATTTGGATTGGAAAGACCTGCTGCCATATGAATACTTCAATAGAGGTGGGTGAATTAAAAAAGAAAATAGAACACTGTTTTAATTTAACAACAATTTATTTCAACTCTATTTCACCAAGGAAGAAATGTTAATTTTAAGTAGTAATACAATTTATTTGATCTACATTAATTTAGTCTGAGCTTATATAATGTTTCTTTTCATTTTTAAAATTTAATTGTTAATTCATTCAATTGAATTGAGCAATATTGACTTGATTTTGCGTACTATGAACTTGTTAGGGTTTCCTCTGGGTTGTGAAACCTTGTTGCCACTTCCCCCCGGGGGTTAAGGGGCGGCGATAGGCCCCTTACGATTCTAGGGCAGTGCCCTTGTGGGAGTTCAGAGGGGGCATTTAAGCCCCCTGAAGCTCCTGGGGTTAAAGCATTTTAATAGCCTTAGATTGCATTAAAACATACCTATACATGCTGATATAAAACAGACAAAAAGTAGAAATATCATTTAAATTTTAATATATAAATAAACATTTAGTTTATGAACGTCTTTTTATTTCAGATGATAGAATGAAAATAAGAGGTATGTCGAAAAAAGCTTCCAACCCAAGAGATGTTACCCAGTTTTCGTTGGAAACTATTATTGAGATGAATCATCCTGACAAATTTTCGAAGCTGTTGGAGGTTGTTGAAGAAGCAGGTAAGATGGGGACAGAAGCGGGTACAGATATTTAATATTTAATTGAGCAAAAGTACACATCATCTCAATCTTATTGTATATTTAGGTATTTCTTTCCAGATTTTCATTGATTAAAATTTTCACAGAGTTAAAACGAAACACTTAAAAGTGCTTCCTTATCCATGTCAAATACAAAGTTTTAACATTCATCCATAACTAAGTAAGTCAGCATCCATATGGATTTCTCTAGTTTTTCAATGAGCAATAGAATACTATTTGAAGATTATGGAGAGCTATACTACTCAACCTAACATCGGCGTTACATCTTTGTTAAATTTTGCATGTTAGCACCTAATTCATTATCTCAGGAAATTCATCATGTATTGCATTGATACATTAGACATGTGTTCCTTTTTACTTATTTAATGAAGTAAGATAACTCTTTTTTACTTATAATGCAAATTGTGGTCCTTTACTATTCACCTTTGACATTCTGGTTAAGGTTTTGCATGTAAGCACATTTAAGTTAATATCTCAGCATATACATTATGAATTACGTTGGGACTTAAGACAGGTGTTTAGAACTATCAAACCTACTAAATGATGGCACTTTGTTATTCAACTTGTAAATTATTGTTCAGGCTTTGCATGTTAGCACAAATAAGTCAGTATCTCAGCAACTTCTTGACGTTTTGCATTGAATCTTGATATATAATAGTTATAAAAAAACTTTTTTAATAATGAATGAAGTTAGATAACTCTATTTTGCATAAAGTGCAAATAATGGCCCTTTATTACTCGACTTAAAAATTCGGGTAAATGTTTTATACTCCCTTGCTTTGCACATGTTGGTCGGTCGATCGGTAGGTCGGTAGGGTTTTAGGGGTCATCGCGTCAAACGTCAAGGTCACAGTGGCCTTTAACGGGAAACGATGTTAAAGCTTGTCCGATGATAACTCTACTATGCCTGGCCTATGGTCATCTTACTAAACATGGAGGCTGGGCCTGGCCAGTAGATGACCCCTGTTGATTTTAGTGACCTTGAATGCTAAAAGGTTGTCCGAGTGATAACAATGCCTGCACCCATGGCCCTCAAACTTGACTTGGAGGTTAGGCCTTACCAGTAGACGACCGCTATTGATTTTAGGGGTCATCGGATCAAAGGTCAAGGCCACAGTGACCTTGAACGCAATCGCGACCATTCCTGGACCTTTGTTCATCAAACTTGACATGAAGGTTGGGTCTGACAAGTAGATGAACCCTATTGATTTTAGGGGTAATCAGGTCAAAGGTCAAGGTAACTGTGACCTTTAACGCGAAAAGGTTGACAAAGCTTCTCCAAGTGATATCTCAACAATGCCTGGACCTATGGTCACCAAACCTTACATGGAGGCTGGGCATGACCAGTAGATGACCCCTTTTGGATTTAGGGGTCATCGGATCAAAGGTCAAGGTCACAGTGACATTGAATGCGAAAAGGTTGCACTCGACAATGCCTGCACCAATAGACCTCAAACTTGACTTGAGGTTTGGCCTTACCAGCAGATGAGACCTATAGATTTTAGGGGCATCGGGTTAAAGGTCAAGGTCACAGTGACCTTGGACACAAAAAGCTTTTCTGTGTGATAACTTGACAATGCTTGCATCCATGGTCCACAAACTTGACCTTTAGGTTTGGGTTGACCAGTACTCAGACAACGCGAAAACTTTTTCTTCTTCACAGGACATTGCGACAGGTAAACACTGAAAGTTTACCTGTCGCACCAAATTTTAACCTGTCGCAATGTACAAACAGTATTCAGTTACATCAGCCTAAACCTTGATTTTAAGCCTCTTTTTTAACTAAGTTTTGTAATTCCCCATTATAACCGGTTTAGATCTTTTTGGTTAGATTTGTCCTACAGTACTATAATAAATTACAAAAAAGCCAAACATCTTGTAAAAAAATCAATATTCGGATCTTATAAATGTCATAATTTTTTTCTTCCCTTGCCTCCCAAAAAGAACTCATATCTGGTTTGTCTACCCATGGAACAGCTAGATCTTACTCTGTTAATTCATCTTTAAATTAAAGATACAGTACAGTACGGTTATAAAATGTAACGATTGGACTACAAGTCAAACTCAGGCACAACATTTATGCAAAAACGAAAGTAGAGTTCTTGTTATTGGTAATGTTAAACAGAGCGGCAAGAAAGTCAGCTCGGTATATTATTCATCATATTTAAATTAACACGATTGCCGGGAACCACTTCGCCGAAAATAAATACATACGGAATTTTGTAATTTCCGATCATTTCCGTAAAATAAAAGTATTAGAGTACGAGCTGAAATCGGAACCTTACGCGTTTTATCGGCTTTTACGGAAACATGTCGAAACGGGGTTTACAAATAGTGATACACGGATTAACACGCTGAATAATCATGATATAATAGTTAAAAATAACTCTGAACATTTATTTAGAAACTGAAAGTTAATTTTCCGAAAATTAAACGGTGTTGACTTTAGTTTTTCACCGGACATTGTGACCGACCAAAACTTTTGTTTCGTCGGTCAAAATGGAAATATACCGGACATGTCCGACTGTCCGACGGACATTCGCATTGTCTGCAGTACATGAACCCTATGTATTTTGAGGTCAAGGGTCAAGGCCACAACACATATTGGTCATTAAAAATTACGTTATATTTACTTACTCCTGGCTGCTTGAGGATACACGTTTAACTGCAAATATCAGTCATCATCTAAACATGATTAAAAACTGTACTTACTATCCTCACACTTTAAATGGTCATTACCTTAAAACTGCCTCAAAGGCATCCAATGTCAATGACAAATTCGCTGTCATTTCGGTCCATGCATGTATTTTGCCTGTGCTTACATAATTCAATATCTCAGCATCTTCTTGAAATATTACATTTGAACTTTATACAAGGTTTTTTCAGCCATGAAACCTATATAATTATTCAAATATGATAATTCTTTTTATTTTTTTTATTTTGCATATACTGCTCATTATGGCTCTTTTGTATTCAACTTGGAAATTCTGGTTAAGGCTTTGCATTTAGGGACTTTTAAATTAAATTTTGGCAAACAAATTGAATTAATTCATGTTTTGCGATGAAACTTAAGACAGGTTTTTCCATTGTGCAAATGATGGACCTTTATTATTAAACATTAAGGTTTTGCATGTAAGCACACATAAGTTAATGTCTTGGCAATTTCTTGAAATATTGCACTAAAACTTTATTAAGGATTTTTTCACCATCCTTCCTTCTAAATTGATCAAGTAAAATAACTATCTTGAATGTAATGTAAGCTATGGCCCTTTATTATTCGATTTAGAAATTCTGGTTAAGATTTTCTGTATCTCAGCAACTTTTTGACGTATTGCATTGGAACTTTATACAAGGGCTGACAACCATTAATCCTACCAAACTTATCAAGTAATATGAAAGCTGTGAAATAGTGGAGCTCGCTCACAGTCTCTGTTACAGCTCTTGTTATTAAAATTAATTTACCAGTGTGTTGCATATTTGAGATATCTTCAAAAACTTTATTATGAAACACATCCTAGATATTTATAAGGTACTAAAATGAAGCACAAATATGCACCTATTTAAGTATTGTTACCTTTATTGGGTTCATGCAACAGAGTGTTCTTTTTGGATTTGAACTACTGTTAGAACATATGTATCAAAAACAGTCGGAGGTATCTTGAAATGAATATAAATGAATTTGGAGACAGTTTATAAAGTCATAGCCCCTAAATCCTGTTTTGGCCATGGATATCTCATACATAAATAGATACCCGGCTATATTTCAGGATTTTCAAGCATCAGCTGTGAGAACCCCTGTTTGAAATCTAAACAATTAAAAACACAAACTGTGATACAAATTATACTTAAACATTTCTTTTCCTTTCAGAGAACCCCAAAATACTGAAAATCTTAACGGCTCAGGCGATTCCACAGAACGCCAACAAAGGAGATAAGATTATAGGCAAATATATTAAAAAGATCATGGACAATCTCAACGTTGTTGATATTCTACCTTGTCTCCGTGCACACGGTGTTATTTCACAACGGGAGTGTGAAGAAGCTTTAGGTCAAATTCAACTTGGTGGCAGAGCGCTGGCAGCTTTTGATCTTTCGCTTATGATTCCCAACAGACATGATTCCTGGCTGGCGACATTTATTCTGGCTTTGATTGAAAGTGACCACGCGGATAATCATCGATCTATAGCTAATGCAATAAGCCATGATCTTGTTCTAGGTATGTTATACTATGGGCTTAACTTCTCGAATGTTCTTTAGCGTAACCGATTATGTAGTTCATTTTATTATGTCATAGTTCTTACTTAATCTTGGGTTTACTAAATAAAACTTAGTTTATCTAGATTATCATCATGTTTATTTCCTTTTGAACCCAATATATTAATTAGGTAAAAATTACAATTTTACCAACTAAAATAGCGAGCCATGCTTAATCCTGCCAAACGCGAGATGTTTCTAGAAATAAGGGCATGGTTTTACATTTATTTTTAGCCACATAAGGAATTTGCCTTGTTTTTAGTCATTTGTGTTAATTGATGCTTAGGTTTCCCTTTACGATTGTATATGATCGAATAAGGTTATGTACTGGTTATTCGTGGTCTGTATTAAGTGCAGATAGTCATAATTTGAAGAAACACATGGCTGACCATTATATCATTTCATTTTGTTTCTTAAGATATTGAAGTTAAAACATGCTGCTGATAATGTTTTTGTTTTCGTCAGTCAATTGCATTTTCTTTCACATATGTTTTGCAGTTGCCGACGAGTATTTGAAACTAAAAGAACCCAAGCCTGAATGGAAGGACTTCTTAAAGTATAAAGGAGAAGTTTGCCTGGCTTCACTTAGTTCTGTTTTTTCATTTCGAGAAGAAGGTAACTTTTCATGCGGGCTTTCTTTGTAATTTAGATTTCTGTAAGGATATATTAAATGTATTTCTGAAAATAATTAATTAGTTTTTTCATAACACAAACTTCAGCAATTACCTTACTTCATTGTCATTTTCAAATCGCCATTAATGCTGCATTATAGGTGACTTATATGGCATTATTTCAAATTCATTAGGTTATCGATTATATGTTGATTTCCTTGTATTTAAGATGGAAAACGTAGACAATGTCCTCCATCTAATCACGCCGATGGCACGGGAGAGGCGCCCGAACCCAGGATGCACGAGCTTCATGTTTCCTTTGGTAATATAAGATTGAAACATTTAAATAAAACAATAACTTAAACATGTAATACTATAGATCACCTGACTATTGACATTTTCCATTTGCCAGGAATGCTGCATTAATGATGACTGATATTCTGCTTGCATTAATTCCAATACATTAGGTTATCGATGATATGTTGATTTTCCTGTATTAAAGATGGAAAACAGAGACAATGTCCTCCATCTGATCACGCCAACGGTTCGACAGAGGCTCCCGAACCCAGGATGCACGACCTTCAAGTTTCCTTTGGTAACATTTAGATAAAACAATATCATATACTGTAATAGACCACCTGACTATTGTTTATATTCTGATGTGTGCCAAAACAAGTACATTTCCTTAATTGTTATTAAATTTTGTATTATTTCGAAGATATCTATATCGTTCAATAGATAGAAAGAAATATATATATTTCAATGAGTGAGCACCGACAGTTGTATTTCACGCGTGGCTTTCATGTAACAAGTTCTAACCAACCTTATTTTTTTTAAATGTGCAACCGAAAAGCATGAAACATGCCTCATGCAAACTTAATTTGATATTTTAGATTCTGGTGAACCATCGCAGAATAACCTTAGCCCAGCAAAGTTTGAAGCTGAAGAGAAAAGTATACTGACGAAACAAGAAGACAACTCGTCCGTGCAGTCGATGGACCTGTCGTTTTCCTCGTTGCTGATTGACACAGAAAATACTAGCGAGTCTGGATCACAAGAGACCAGCGGTCGTGCAAGGGATCATTTAGATTCTTCATCCGGTGAGGAAGCTCTAGACAACGCTCTTAATGACCTGAAAGTTCCCGAAAAATCTCACCTAAACACTCAGAAGAGTTTTTCATTTGACGCGATCAAAGATGGCAAGGTAATTTCATTGCGTTTTTAGTTGCAGATATACTCATTTATTTGCAAAATAAGTGCCAGTTAACGAATTGTTAAAACGGGTTTTACTTCTTTTTACTCTAAATTTAAAGCAAGGACATAAAGGTTGTTATATGTTATAAACCGTCACTACATTCCCGTTACTTTGAAGTCAACGGTTCTTAGCCAATGAGTCATACTGAAATGGTCCAAGTCAATAGTTGACAGCTCTGTACCTTATAGAGTAAATAGAGTAAATAAATATTCACGGTGGATATTTGTCCTGACGTGTGACCTTCGCATACAGAACATTAGTTAATAAATGACCTAAAGTCTAGGATCTATTCATATGAGTTCGTATATAGGAGTCTAAAAAATTTTACACTATTCTTACACTAGAGCCTCATGGAGAACGACATGGGGTTTTCTTAAGGCAATCAGAGATACGCGAAGGTAAGTGACTGGATGGTTAGAGAAACGCGTGCACCAAAGAGAGTGGATTGATAATACAGCTATGAAAAAAGAATATCTTGAACGCTTAGGAGGTGGAGGTGTTTGCTCGACAATATAGAAAAGGTAGACGAAGCTGTTAATAACGGAACCGGTTACAGGACTCATTTGGATGGGAATGTAGTTTGTACCGTGAAAGACGGTAACTCGTGCGTAGATATAAGACAGCATTGGAAACCGATTGAGGAGGTTTTGCATGTAGGAAGAGGTCGTGTTTGAGGTCCAGTAAATACGAGCGGCTTAAACAATTCATACCGGGGGTAGGAACTTAGAAGGGTCGGGATTTAGTAGTGTTGTGTCGTGCATGTTTCATGACGATCATGCCATCGGACTTTGTTTGAGATGCGACATATGTTACCAAGACGACTATACAAACTGGTAATTATAATCACGAACGTCGTATGTACCGCCAAATCGATTTGTCATCGACAAATTGGATTAATTAGTATGTAAATATCACGTATAATCCATCAAGAAACTCGGGCGACCGTTTGAAGCATCCCGATATCGGAGTACATTGCATCGTGCTTTCTTCTGGAACATTTATGATCAATAGAAGAGAAAATTCCATTACCGAAGCAAAGATGAAACTAAGTCGTGACGCCAGACTCCTACAATGTCTTTGCTCGTCAGTAGCATAATCTCAGATCTGCGTCGATCACAACCATGTTTGCGTCTTTCAAAGCAGAATGCCCCTTGAATTAAATGGAAGTAGTTCGATTTTCTTAACGGACGTTACGAACCCGAATTATTTCTTGCGGTTATGTTAACCATGTAATCTGTTAGTTTCACAGAGTATTCAATCATTGCCTATGGCCATTTGATTATAAAAGATTTACAATGAACCATTGTCTACAAAGTAATGGGAATGTAGAACCGTCCCCTACATTTATAGATCTTATAGACAATATTATACTTGTTTTCAGAGAACAAATGTTTCAGCAGAAAAGAGTATGAAAGACAAAGATTGCTGTGGGGAGGTTCGAAATACAATTTCGTTTAGTCAATGTCAAATATGAAATTTTCAAAAATGATATATTTTGTTTTGAACACACAAACAAATGTATGTATGGTAAATAATTTGCCAATTGTTCAGAAAGTTTTAGGATATCCTCATATATTTGCATAAAACAAATGCACCTGAAACAATTGTCTGAACTCTTGTTGGAAATACTGCAGATCACAAGTGCATTCATTAAACTTCCGGTGTAGTAACGCTTTAAAAAAAACACCTAATTGCATTAACAACTGTGTTACTTTTAAAACAAATCTGAACAATCGGCCTATTGATAACTTGTCACTGACCGTGCTAAGGCGGTTACCCCGAGTTTTACTAATCACGTATTTTGTTTAGTGTTATTTGACGTGTAGCGCAGATTCTCTTGTGTAGTGTTTGCTTGGACTTGAGCATTAACAGTGCCTTTAAACATGACTTTGGTTTAGTTGAGGCTTTTGTGCCTTTTCCTGTAGTTTCCATCGTTTTATTTAGATTGATTTATCACCGTATCAAAAACTAACACAACCAAAATACAATGAAGTTGGTGAAAAATGTGCTGAACTACACAAGGTTCGTGAGAAGTCTCGGAGTCCACCAGAGAAAAATATTAACGAGACGAGGGAACTTTATCGGCGATCCCCCGAAGGTTTGAATATCACAGGTAAACATTGAACCATCGTTATAATTGGTATGTCCTTGTGTTAATTATTTGAAGAAGACATTACCAATTTGTTCAATATGGTTGTTTCATTTCGAGAATTGTTATATGCTGTATATAAAAACATGCAACCAATCGTATAAAACTGGTTATTTCTTCGGTCAAAGTTAGCAAGACTTTCTATTCAGATTGGCCAATATTTTGCCAATAGTTGCTATTAAACACATCAAATTATTTCATTGTGCAAACTGACCAAGAGATAACTTGCGGACACATTATCAAAGCTATATACAAGTGTCTGTTGTTGATTCTAAATTATATAGATGTTGGTTGCTTATAAGACAATAATGTTATTTAAGTATATATAAACCAATTCATTCGCTCTTAAATTGAAAATACATTTGGAAAAAAAGGCATGGTCTTTGACAAATTTGTGCATGCATCTTAAATTAAGCATATGTTGAATATGACTGCACCATGATGTCTATTACAGGAGATACGCCTGATGATCTTTCCATTGAGACCGATTTAGTCGAGGATAAAGACATTGAACTAAGGGGTTACCAGAATGAACTTGCTGCACCAGCAATTGAAGGCAAAAATGTCGTCATTGTTGCTC
This sequence comes from Mya arenaria, assembly GCF_026914265.1. NCBI lineage: Eukaryota > Metazoa > Mollusca > Bivalvia > Myida > Myidae > Mya > Mya arenaria. The sequence continues at coordinate 33,662,179 of NC_069133.1, read as the reverse complement.
CAACTGGTTCGGGGAAAACCAGAGTTGCCTTCAAGATCATACAGGTGATTAATTGTATAAAAGGCAGACAATTAAAACATGAAGGAAGTAGATTGTTTTAATCATTGTGACATTTTCTATACCTGCATTTGATAACACATTATTTTTAAATTCTTATCAGTATGATTTTGGCCCCAAGTTCTTGAAGTAATATAAGTTTCTTATAACGAGATTAAGTGTAGCTGTCTGTTTTTTGTTTGAGTATAAATTGTGTTATTTTCAGCTTTTTAGTTTTGAAACTTTTAAAGATATTTTGAAATTAATCATGTTGAAAACTCTGTTTGTGTATCAACAAGTTATTTGACTGAATGAAATATGGTACTTAAACAATGGACAAAATGAAGAGCAAAAAGATATATATTTCTCATCTTGCAACGTTGTTTGTATAGTCTTGATTTATCTTAACGATACAAATTTATTTTATTTAAAGAAAAAAGCAGTATTTACTACATATATAGAGAATTAATTTGTGCATTACACAAAGAACACATCCAGTGATTGATATTTCAGGAGCATATTCGTCGACAACTTGGTCATGGTATTCCGAAAGTTATTTTCCTTGTTAATCAAGTTGCTCTGGCAAATCAACAGGGATCCGAATGTAAAAAGCTTCTCCCCAAGTACAAAACCCATACGATCACCGGCGATTCACAGAGATCCAAAAACGAGTTTCTGAAGGACTTCATAGACAAGTAGATACAATTGTATAAGTATAAATTATATAGTATTTTCCTCCAAGCAAAGGTCAAGGTAATGTCAAAGCATTGCTGTCGTCGACGGCGGCCGTGTTGCCGTTGCAAAATTCTTTAGCATAGCTTTAATCAAAATTAAATATCAACCTTGTTAGTGTTTGATTGACCTTGATTCTGGTTTCTGGTGAAACATGACCATTGGTGATTTTCTAAACCAACTGGTCGTGTTCATTTATGTACCTGGATATAATGTTTACAATTTAATGTTTTTGCACATGTCAACTGTGACATTAGGCTTTATAGTCTCATCACAACTTCTAAAAAATCCATAATCACTGAGAGACTCCCCCCCCCCCCAGATGAGCATTTGGAGTACTGTGTGTATTTAATCAAGATAGTATGGTTTCATTGTAGACACACGTCGTCTATTACAACAATATTTCTTTCTTTTGCAGGAGAGATATATTGATCGTCACTGCCCAAGTTCTACTGGATTCTTTGGTTAGAAAGGAGATTGAGAATATATGCAGATTCTCGCTCATCATATTTGATGAGTGTCACCATACCCAGTCCAACCATACCTTCAACCAGATAATGTGGTTGTATCTGGATATGAAGTTCAAAAAAGAAGTTGTTAACTTACCTCAGGTCAGATAATTTCTATAGTAAAATAACACTTTGAACCTTCTTTGTGTTGGTCCTTTAAATCTAAATGTGTGCTTTGGTGATACATGTTTTTATATTTCCTCTTAACAACAGATCGTTGGCTTGACAGCTTCAGTCGGTGTTGGAAAATCAAGGGACACTGAAAAAGCCGTTGACCATATAAAACACTTGATGGCAAATTTGGACGCTGAAGTCATTTGCACTGTTGAGAGAAATATCGGCGAACTTCGGGAACATGTTAGTCTACCAGATGAAGGTAAGAAAGAGCTTGTAAATCCAAGCTATTCAACGATAATGTGGGTATGTGTCCATTTGTTGTTAAAATACCAGAACATTGTAGATTTATTGAGCATGGGGTGAAAACTGTCTTTGAGACCTTCTTACTTACAAATATACAAAACAAAACATAATTACTATATCTGACTGATTTGATGATTGTTTTTATTATTAATTGTTAAACTGTGATACGGTACGATGCAGCTGCTTGTGTTTGCCTTGGTGTACATGACAATGAGTTTTATATTGATCTGGCTTGTTATGTGCAAATGTGACTACATTCTATGTATACAACATGACGAGAGCGGAATGATATGGCGAAGTTGTATGAATAATTATGATAATGCCTTTTCTTTGTTTTAGAAATAAAGACTGTCCAAAAAAGGGAAAAAGACTTCTTTGGAATTGCCGTTGATAAATTGATGTCAACTCTAGAACAGCGAATGGCAACGTCTTCGTGTAAGTTGAGAACATATAATTCATAACTGATTGAAGAAGTAATGTTTATTTAATCTCCTCAGGATCTATTACGTTTTCCTTTAGCTTCATGCAGTATGTAACCTTACAATATTGTAATTCATTGATGCTATGATGTCAAGATTACCATAAGCTAGAAATGTATGTCAGTTTTTTCGTATACAAATACACTCGGGGATGTAAATACATTTATACAGTATTTTGATTTTAACGTTTTATCATTTCAACTGTATCGACTTGCTTGTGCATCAATTTCTGTATCTTTGGTTTTCATTTAGTAATACATTTGTACCTTATTAATGATTCGTGAAGTTTAATGTTTGTAAAGTTATAAAAAACTTGTTGGTGTGTGTATTCATTCAACTTATGTTTAGTGGTGAAAGAAATGTCCGAGGCAGAGAAATTTGAAGGTGCTCTGAAGGCACCGGCAACAAAGGGAAATGCAGCTTACACTCAGTGGGTCAGCAAGTTGTGGCAAGAAACGGCAAAGTTGAAAGACTCAAGGGCGAGAAAGTTTCTTCATCCTATCAGAGCTCATCTTGAGGTAATGTATAATATCCAATGATAACTCGCTAATATCACGTATGTTGTTTACTCTTAGAAAATTCGAGGACAGGTGTCATCTAAGAATTACTTGTGGCTATATCCCTGATATAAATTTACACGAACATTGAAACTACAATGACAAAAATAAGCTGTTTTGCGAATAACAAGAATTGATATTCTTGCGATAATGAATACTCACAATATCATTTTCAGTGCTACAATAACGCCCTCATAATATACAACGACGCGAGGGTAGATGACGCATTACGTTACCTTGATGGAGAAATGACAAAATGGAAAGAAAATGCTATCATGGATGAAAACGAGAAGCTAATATACAGGGCTTACAAAAGTGAGTTAATAGAATAACGATTGTTGAACAAATAAAGACATAGGCGAATGAAATTTGAGAATCAGTATTTGTTGAATATAGGTCATTTAACGTTTAAAGCTTTTTCAATATTTGTTAGTGCTAAACTTAATTACTCGAGTCTCTGCTTGAATATAACACACTTAGTGTATTCTGATTCAAAATACTTCTAATCAATGTAATTTATTTTAGATAAATGTTTGCACATTCTTATCATCGAAGTTTTCATTTTTTTCAGAGCTCATATCATGCGACTTCAGAGTAAAATGCAGTGAAAACCCAAAACTCGACAAGTTACGAGAAATGATCCTTAAGTCTTACGAAGGCGAAAGGGGTGCTGACTCGAGGGGTATAATTTTTGTTAAAACGCGGGAACTTGCTCGAGCTATTGTAAGCTGGATGAAAGACACGCCAGGTTTACGAGAGCTGGGCCCAATACAGTTTGTTGGTCAAAATATGAGCGCAGACAAAGGAGGTTAGTCTTTATTATAACATAATAGACTTGAATGAAAAATGTACAAAATCTTCTGATTGTGATATTGAAATTATTTTAAACAAATACATCTAAAAATGTATGTAAATATACTTGAAATCAGAAGACAGGATTTACACACTTACACATGTAATTTATTGTTTAATGTTAGTGTATATATATATGTAGAATCATTTATTAAATTCTAGGCATTTCATTGTTAACATAAAGGATTAAATCTCAAAAGAGTACAAAACTAATGAAGTATTTTTATTCTTAAAGCTGCACTCTCACAGATTAAATGTTTTGACAACTTTTTTTTATTTTTTGTCTTGGAACGAGCCAATTTTTGCGAAAATCCATGGAAGCCAGTTATATAATACTGTTGACAAAAAATTCGAACGCATATTTTCATATATAAAGTTCAAAAATTGATGTTTTATGCCTATTTTTTAAACCGTTTGTAACGGTTTGAGCCATAAAACATTAATTTTCGAACGGAAATATAAAAATCTGATACCTGATTTTTTGTCAGCTATATCATATAATTCGTTTGCTGATATTTACGCAAAAATTGCTCTTTCCAAGACAAAAAAAAAAGTTGTAAAAGTGGTTAATCTGTGAGAGTGCAGCTTTAAGAACTACTTTCTGTAGTGAATATAGGTTTGTCGTTTTATGTTCCCGTGGTCCCTTTCGATTGAACAATCTCGATCTGATTGATTGACGAAATATCGTTTAAAGTACTTTCCATTTACATCACAAGGTATGACAAAGGTCGAGCAGGACGAAGCTCTCAAGTATTTTCGGGAAGGGAGACACAAGATCATTGTAGCTACTTCCGTTGCGGAAGAGGGCTTGGATATAACCAAATGTAACCTCGTCATACGATATGACCATGTTACCAACGAGATCTCCAAGGTGCAGTCGAGAGGTAAGCGGCTCTAGACAGTTTTACATTGTTAAGTAAATGAGGCATATGTTTATATGTGATATAGGCTGGTTTACATTGTTAAGTAAATGAGGCATATGTTTATATGTGATAAAGGCTGGTTTAAGCAAGTCATTACAATTCAAATCAAATGAACCGTGAAGTCCGAATTTAAAATTTTAAAACCAGAGTAGGTACTCGTGATATTGAATTGATGGCAAGTTCACCCAATCTCGCGTATAATATAATCTTTTTTGCCCCCCTTCGAAGAAGAGGGGTATATTGCTTTGCACAGGCATGTCGGTATGTCGGTCGGTCGGTCCGTCGGTAGACCAAAGCTTGTCCGAGTGATAACTCAATAATTCCTGGACGTATGGTCATCAAACTTGACATGAAGGTTGGGCCTGGCCAGTAGATGACCCCTATTGATTTTAGGGCTCATCGGGTCAAAGGTCAAGGTCATAGTGACCTTTAATGGTAAAATAATTTTAAAGCTTGTCCGAGTGATAACTCAACAATGCCTAGACCTATGGTCATCAAACTTGATATGGAAGTTGGGCCTGACAATAAGATGACCCCTATTGTTTTGGGGGTCATCGGGCCAAAGGTCAAGGTCACAGTTACCTTGAATGGTAAAAGGATGTCCGAGTGATAACTCGACAATGCCTGCACCCATGACCCTCATAATTGACTTGGAGGTTGGGCCTGACCAGTAGATGAACCCTATTGTTTTTTGAGGTCATTGGGCCAAAGGTCAAGGTCACAGTGACCTTGAATGGTAAAAATTTGTCCATGTGATAACTCGACAATGCCTACATTCATGGCCCTCAAACTTTACTTGGAGGTTGGGCCTGACCAGTTGATGACCCCTACTGTTTTTGGGGGTCATCGGGCCAAAGGTCAAGGTCACAGTGACCTTGAATAGTAAAAGGTTGTCCGTGTCATTACTCGACAATGCCTTCACCTATGGCCCTCAAACTTGACTTGGAGGTTGGGCCTGACGAGAAGATGACCCCTAATATTTTTGGGGGTCATCGGGCCAAAGGTCAAGGTCACAGTGACCTTGAATGGTAAAAGGTTGTCTGAGTGATAACACGACAATGCCTGCACCCACGGCCATCAAACTTGAATTGGAGGTTGTGCCTGACCAGTAGATGACCCCTATTGATTTTAGGGGTCATTGGGCCAAAGGTCAAGGTAACAGTGACTTTGAACGATAAAAGGTTGCCTGAGTGATAACTCAACAATGCCTGCGCCCATGGCCCTCAAACTTGACTTGGAGGTTGGGCCTGACCAGTAGATGACCCCTATTGATTTAAGGGGTCAGAGGTCAAGGTCACAGTGACCTTGAAAGCAAACTCGACAATTCCTGGACCTATGGTCATCAAACTTGACATGAAGGTTGGGCCTGACCAGTAGATGACCCCTCTTGACTTTGGGGGTCATCAGGCCAAGGTCAAGGTGTCTGTAACCTTTAACGCAAAAAAGTTAGCAAATCTTGAATCTCCCAGTGATATCTCAACAATGCCTGAATCTATGATCATCAAACTTGACATGTAAGTTGGGCCTGACCAGGAGATGACCCTTATTGATTTTAGGAGTCATTGGGTCAGGTTCACAGTGACCTTGAATGCGAAAATGTTTCAAGTGATAATTGGACAATGCCTGCATCCATGGCCCTCAAACTTGACTTGGAGTTGTGTCTGACCTGTAGATGACCCCTTATGATTTAAGGGGTCATTGGATCAAAGGTCAAGTTTACAGTGACCTTGAACGAAAAATGCTTGTCTGTGTGATAACTTGTCAATGCCTGCACCCATGGCCCTCAAACTTAACATTTAGATTTTTGGTGACCAGCTGATGACTATTATGGATTTTGAGTTCATAGAGTCAAAGGTCATGGTCATAACACACTCTATCCTCAAACTTTGAATGGTCATAATCTTAAATCTGCCTCAACGTCATACAATGTTAGCGACAAATCAGCTGTCATTTCGGTCCATGCATATTTCATTCAATTGTCCATATAATCCTGACAACATGGCGCTCATGGGGGGCATAATGTTTGACAAACATCTCTTGTTTTATCTGATTTTGCAGTTACTCGTCAATCAAAAGGGTAAATTATTCTCATTTTAAGATTATCATGATATCGAGGGCTGGAAGAAAAATATTCTGATTCGGCTCCACTTTACACATTTCCGCTTTGAAAATCCCTTTATAAAATAAATATGCCTTATCCATTCAGGTCGCGGTAGAGCAGCAGATAGCAAGTATGTGTTGATTGCGGAAGAAAGCACGGGAATGGCAGAAAAAGAGGAACTAAATATGATCAGGGAGGTCATGATGAGGAAAGCCATTATCTCATTGCAGGTATGTCATAGAATAGGAGTAACATGTACATATACAGTCGGCATCTGTGGTCGTGACGTTTCAAATAATAAAAGGAGAAATTTACTGGTAACATTGATACAAGTTTGTACGAATACTCAAGTGGTTGGTGGGGAATGACGTCAACACCGGTGTATTACTGTAATACTTCAACAGAGATCATTAAAATGTGTGTTGTAAAAATATTGCTTAAAACAAACCATTAACCACTAAACAAGATGTAACATGTGTGTTTACTTTGTTTTACGGACCAGCATTTGCACAAACACAAAACTTGAGTCAAAACCAAATTCATTCAATTTCAATGTCATCTGGTCGGTAGACGTCCAGGCTTTACACCCTAAAGGAGAACATACTTCCATGCATGTAAAACGTGCAAAAGAAATTAGTTGTTTTAGAAGTATAGTATAACCTATAAAAAGAGTAACCGGAAAAAAGGTTCAGTAAAATATCCTTTGATTATTTTTTGACATTATTGTTCCTGTCTAGTACGTAGGTTCCATATTTAAACGACGCTAAATCTATGAGAATGGTATGGCCTTAGTCGTCACTCAATGTTATTTATTTTTCAAATTATGATATATGATACATACGGCATAACGCTTTTTTATATTCTCCTTTGTAAAGACTTTTCAGTGCGTGTGACAATTGGAGTTAATATTAAATCAGTTTGTCTACTAAATTCCAGGACTATATTCAACGCTTCCCTGAACGTTTTCACAGTGAATTGAAGAGGTTCCAAGAAGAAGCCAATTTAGACCGGAAGTTGAAGACGTTAGGGACAAGACGAAAACTGGGAATGAGCGGAATTGGCCAGTTTGAATTGAAATGCTTGAGATGTGACAGTTTCATTTGCATGTCCGATAACGTTAAGAAAGTAAAGGAGGCACATCACGTTGTTGTCGATGAGACGTTGCCGGATCGAGTGGATTTCGTTAAAGGAGGGGCAACGAGATTTGCGGACGATAGTATCCAATTCAGTGGGAAAGTCATTTGCAAAAGTTGCGGTGGAAATCTTGGAGTCATTTGCATATACCGCAATTTGGAATTTCCAGTTCCAAAAATTGAGAACTTTCTGGTCGTTGATAGAAATGGCAGGCAAAACACGTGCAAGAAATGGAAGGGTGCTCCTTTTGTAGTTGAAAAGTTAAGTAATGAGGATTTCAAGGAAATATTGGAAGCTCGTGGAGCAACAGGGGATTTGTAGAATCTTGAAACACCAACTACCTGTGTTTGTGTTAGTGTCATGTTGTGCCACTTCTTTTGTACGTGGAGTTTGATTTGAAACATCATGTTAGTTTTTGAAATGTTAGTAAAGGAAACATCATGTTTGTTTTTGAAACATCATGTTAGTATTTAAAAAAGCATGCTTGTTTGTGATACCAAGTGCAGAAGTTTTTCTTTTGAAAACCTAGAAATAATATGTGTATATTAGTAAATGAAATCCAATCATTATTAAAAGATGAATATTTATTTTTATTGTGTAATATGATGTCAAATAGTATTTATTTTTGTTTAGTTATTGATCATTAATCACTTTGTGCATCACATTAAATACGATTAATAACAACTGAAAGATAAATGACCATTAATGTTCCCGTGTCCTTGCAGACATATTACAATGGACAGGACAACGTTGTTCTAATTTCAGTAAGAACTTCATATTTACTATAAAACACATTTCTGCCTGTTGTAGTTCCACGGCCTTGCTTCTCCTTGTCTCTAGCCATACCGTCATAACAATTCACGTCTAGTCTTGAACTTTGTGCTTCTTTATCATTTCAATCACATGTAATTCAAATTATTTGTAATCTCGTATTTCCATTTTGATTTATTATGTTTGGCGTTGTGTTTATATTCCTGATGCACGTTCTGGTTTCAGCTGTTACTAACAACGATGCATGATGATAAATATTGTTGTTATAAATACAATACAAGTATTATATATTTGTTTTGATTTTTTAAGTAATTTTCATTAGCAGAATATTATGTTTAATAATTGTTTTGTTTTATTGATCAAACTTATGATTTGAGTATTTAAATTGAGCGCTTTATATTTGTTAGAAATAAAACATAAACAAATCTGTTTTATGGTTGATTTATTAGGAAAAAAATAACAAAATATTGACTAACTAATCTCTGGTCACTAAATCCATAAGCTGTAAAATGAAATTCATTATTATCAAGTAGCCAAAATTTGAGTAAATTTTTGTTTATGCCCTGTGGAATATGCATGGCATACCACTACTGTTTCACCGCTCACATAAAGGCATTCATCTGCCCTGAGTTCAGTTAACGTTAACAGTCGCTCACGTAAGCTAATCGATTTGTTTTGTACCCCTGCTGTATTGCAGCGTATACATTACAAGCGGGGAACCGAATAACAAACCTTAGCTAAATCTACTCCGGGTAGGTTTACAAGAAGGAAGAGGTCCAAATTTCATAACGTAATCAGCTTATCGCTTGTGAACACTCAATTTTTTAAACAATATTTCGATAAAGCATTTTTTCCTAAGAACTCTTGAATGTTTATCACAAACGTACCTCCAAAACTTTAGAGGCGTGAAAGGGATACGATTCCATCTTGCTGCTCGACTGTGTCACAGTTAAATGTGTGTAAGGATATATAAGTGCTTGCTATCCTTCCCTATTCTTCAATTACTTAAGAATAAAAACTCTGGTCAAGATACTAGTTTTGAACACTAGAACAAATCCATGTGTTATGTTTTTGAATTTCTCGTAAGCGCATCTAATGTCTCATACGCATGATGTTACGCGGTCAAAAATAAGTCAGCATAAGAACCAATTCCAATACATGCATCTGCTTTAACTCTTACGAGGTATTTGAAAAAAAATCAGTGGTATCATGAATACCTTAATGTACGATATGTTTGTATGAACATGCCTATCATTTGTTTAAATACATTTAAAAAAAATCCGGGGCCGAAGAGCATATACCAAATTCCTTCCATGTCTGAGTCAATACATATACTAGGAAATTTAAAGTCACTTGCGCCCTAAAGCTGATAAACTATTTCACCTGCAGACTAGTGCGATTTGTGATCAATGTTATGACAAATATAACGGCTTTGAATACGTTTGGTCTAAATTGAACAATGAATTGCCGAAGCGTCAAAGTAATGTCAATACCTTCACTCTGAGTCCATTGTTTATTGTTGGCATCAGCTTGGCATGTCTGCAGCGGCCACCGTTTCTGTTCACTCCCTCCCTGTAACAAACACCGCCAATAACACAGTTGGCAGAAAGAGCAAGAATGATGGAACTTGTTTTACATTTCATCAAACATTTCATAGACGGTAGTGTATAACACGCGCTCATATAGACGAGTATGACTCGTTTGGGCTAAGATATTTGGATGGTAAGCATTAAAACACTCGTAGTATGCCAACCATTATATTCAGGGTCTCCAGCGTTATTTGTCTGTGCGGAAATTTAAGTGAGGGAAATGTTATATGCGGAAAAAATGGCAGTTTGTGAAAGTAGTTTGGTGTTTTTGAAGGATATTTTGACCTGCTAAGTGAGTTTATATTCATTTTATCGCAATATAAATACGCCTACTCGGAGGCCAGACGTGTTAGTTTTTCTCATTTTAAAACCTATGTTTCTAGAGGCCTTAATAAAAAAGTTATTGAAACTTTATAATAAGCTGAACGATTGCTTGTTTACAAAGTAAAAGTAGAAAATTGCGTGACTTGAAAGTGTACCATTTTTGTACATATTTTAGCTATTATGTATTGAGTTTGTTTCTTCTCTTTTCTTTTCGAGGGCATGTGCACTTAACAATGGCACTACATGGCCGATATTAGTATGTTTAGACATCTTTTATGTCTTGCGTGGAAGTTTTATGCCGTGTTTGTTCGATGAAGAATCAGAATAAGCGTGCGTTGATATAATTGTGTTAAAGACCCGAGCTGTAAAACATGTTGATTTTTTTAAACAAAAGCCAATCTGTTACCCAATAAGAACTTCCTTGACGTGCAAAAGTACCTTACAGATACACTTGTATGTAACACGAACGTCTCGCAAAACGGCAAATAAAATGCGAACATTATCAGTCTGATTTTATTTCATCACAAAAGTCATTAAATATTTGTATTAATGCCTTCAATACCGTCATATAAAATAACTCGCAATAGAACATACCATATTTGCAGCTTTTTTATTTTTATTAAAGCGGTAGTAACGCCCTTAGCCATGAAACATCAATTTTTGATTGTAAATATGAAAAACTGATTCGAATCTTTTGCCACCAGTCTTGTATCAATGGTTTCAAGACATTTACTAAAAAAATAGCTCATTCGAAGTTAAAAAAATAAATAAAAATAATTACAATTCACCCACTTCCTTTATGCTTGAATTAATACAGTTTCAATAACCTAGTTGGAAGTGCAGTAACTATTACTTATACCGTAAATAGGTTACATGGACCAATGACACTTAGACCTAGGTTTAAGAAGCATTAAGGACCTACCTCTGGAATGTCGACGGTGACGTATTCAGCTTGTGTCCTGCGTTTTCCGTTTCCGTGGGTCAATTCTTACAATGTCGGACAAACGCGGTGGCAATGTCGTGCCCTTAAAATATTAATGGTTAGTTTCTTCTTTTAGCCCTGTTTCTCTTTAACTGGTCATTGGGAAATCCAAACATCCGTTAAAATGCAATGCGCACCTACTTTCAATGAAACCCGTCTTTGCTAAAACCAATTTTGAAAAAGAAACGAAACACGGTTTCGAAAACAACAATGAACGATTTTTCAATATTATAAACTATACTTAATGACCAAGCAACCATTGAAGAAAATTCATGCATGTATAATGTGTATACAAACAGGCTCTGGAAATTCTATGTACTTTGCGAATAATAGTTATTGCACATCAGCCTTCAAAGAGTACAATAAGGCAGCTAAATATCACAGAGACAAGCCCAGCAGCTTTAACAGAACTGCCCGTATGTACAACAAATTTGGGTATATCTGGTATATTCTATAAGAATTTATGTATGTATAGTCTTCTTAAATCAATTTATAAAGTGTATTCAAACAAGAAATAAAATTCATATGGCAAACTTGACATTTCCTTTGATTAACATATATAGGAGTAGGTTTGTGCCATCTACCGGCCTCAGTTTCTAACCTGTGTGACGAAAGTCTAAGTCTCGTCAGTGCTTTCCTAAATTTAACTTCATTAACATCACACAAATATGGTTGTTACTTCAAGTCTGCGAACATACGTTTTGGCTCTAGATGAATTAAGTTTTGTAAACCATTTTTGTTTATATACATCTTTCAATCTCTGTTTTAGTTCACATATAAATAATTATATTAAAATCAGCGACACTTTGAAATAACCATGCATCATAAAATCATAGAGATTGTAATATTTCTCTAATCGTTTTTGATGATGTCTTACAAATTGGCAATCTTTCTAAATCTCTATACAATATTCTAAAATCAGCTTTAAATGTAATAACATCACATAATAATGTTTTTAGTCAATACTTAATCACATTTACAATTGTTTAGCATGTAATGGTGTTCTACCAAGTTCTCCATTAACAAACTTGTTCTGAGTTTGGGTTTTTACACCCAGTATTTCTTTACATAATTTAAAATGAAATATTTCATACTTAATGCTTAATCCTGTAGAACCCATACTTTACAGCCATAGTTTAAAACGGGATATATTAGTTAATCAAACAAAGATAAATTATAATGGCTGGTTGATATACCAGGAAATTTTACTAGGTCTGAATTAAGCTTGTACAAAGCCTTCGTAGCTTGTCCTGACAAAGTGTCGAACGTTGTGCTAAATGAACCACCAGTGGTAAAGAATATTATTAGATAAGTAAATTAATTCACTATTTCCAACTCATGCCCTTGATATAAAAATATTTAAGATGCACTCTTACTCCCAGATAAGATTTACTACAATTAATAATATTGTTTTAGTATTCCAAAAAGGATGAATAAATGTTAAAAACAATGGTTCTAATGATCGATACCGAGTTTAATTTTAAAGAAATGACAAAATGAGCATAAACACGGTATTTTTACCTTATGAGACTATAAAAGGCCACATTAAATCTTTTAGCACTCACCAATCATTTAATATTTTTGCGCTTTTTGCTATTTGATATACGGTTACAATTTTGTTATCAGTAATTAATATTTTCCATAAATGCATTATTTAGTAAGTAGTTAACGGTTTATCACTCAAAATTTATGTTTGTTACAGATGTGTATGTATTGATTTTGAATAAGAGCGTCACTTTAAATTTTGCTTATGTTTCCGCCTTTTTTTAAAAAGCATTACCTTTGATTTATTTACATTTGTACTAAGTTTCTATCTATAACAGAAATGTTTTATCAACAACAGTCCATTTTGTATCTCAATTTCAGATTCTATTAAATTTATATATAGACTGCCCTAAAATACATATCTCATTTGAAAGAGAACACTAACAAAAAATGAAAAAAAAATGTTATTTACTTCAAGCACGCTTTAAACGCTTAAACATACTTTATTAATTACGGCTATTTTATAAAAAATCCAGATTGGTTTTTCATTTGAATACAAATTTCCAATGTATTATGTATTCAAAATTGAATGTACATGGCCATGCAAAACGACAGGGAGTGTGATTATATATATGTAAACAACATCATTACTGCACTAATGTATAACGCAATCATAAAATATATCAAAGAATTTGTTATTGCATCCACTACATCGATAACGTAAAAGGCTGAAATTTTACATTGCGAGCACGAAGTTTTGAATTATTTCACGAAAAGGTTTTGACTCCAAAGAAAAAAAGTTTAAAATGACGTCACAAACAAATAAAATGGACCCCACCAGCAACACGTAAATTAACATCAACGTTATTCAAATTAAATGTTTGGACGAGTGCATGTTCAATCATTTATTTCTTGACTGTTGAATTTCTTTTACTGGGGGATGCACATAAAACGGGGTTGGCTGGAGTATATCTTGTCTTCCATTTGAATGTACATTCTATTCATCACTCCACCAATCAAATTTATCCACATTATGTTAAAATTTGTTGAAACATAAGTAGACCGACTCCATCTCTTACAGAGCGACAATCAATAATTTGGACTTATACCCATGGCGGCCTACCTAGAACATAAATTAATTTCATGAGAGAAAGATCATTTAGACTACTAGTTCAATGTCGAATGCATTATCGTCTCAGTTGAGAGAGTAATTTAAACTATTAAGTAGAATAAGATAAGCCTCTAATGATAAATTTGTAAAGTCTACAGATTAAATATAACTTGCTATATTTAGGTGAAAGGAATTCACGTTAACAACAACATATATAAAGTTCACGTTGACAACAGCATTTCCTGAAGTATCGATATTCATTAAAAGAACTAAAAGACATTTTGAGAACAATTCGATTAATGTAAGAAATAACTTTTAACACATGTCTGACATCTTAAATATTACTAAGAAATATAAAACAAAGACTCACGGCGCACACAGCGTTGCATCGTTCTACGAAATTCCATCGAGTTCAAAGTTTAAATACAAGCAAACCTTAAATATTTTACACTTCTAGAGGCAGATAATAGCATAGTCTTTTATAGGCTAAGAAATATTTTCATATCTTTTCTCTAAAAAAAGGATTTGATATTAATGTAAATGGGTTTTGAGAAAAACTTCATAGCGATTAGTGAAATATAGTTTGGGAAATCTAGCAAACCGCATGTCCAGCGAAATCTTCGAAATGCAGCGTACTTTAACTGTTTGGCAACATCACATTCCCGGTCACATCAGGGTTGATTATTTGAAATTGCCCTAGAAATTTTAAAATAACGTGTTCCATTAAAAGACAACTGTACCAGCACATTAAAAGAAATGGGCTAGTATTGTCTAGCTGTAATCTGGCCCGAAAAGAGAATAGAACCTCCGCGCGGGGACCCTTGTAGATGGCGGAACTATTTTGGAGGATTATTGTTTAATAATGAGCAACCAAATCGAATGATATCGCTTTTGGTAGGAATATATATAATACAATCGCCTGTTAAATTCTGATTTTACTTACAGGGAGATTATTAAAAGCATTTCAAACTTGAAAAAAAGGAAATCTTAGGGGCCTGATAGATTCGGGGCTGAATTTAGTAGCATACGAAGCAAGCCATCACTCCAGGTTTGTGTCACTTATTTAATGGGGTTTTGAATACTGGTATATTTACTGATATTTGGAGGGATAATTGTATTGTCCCAGTGCACAAGTCGGCCTCTAAAGTATGCGGGTATTTCTCTTATTTTTAGCGTTATGTTACTGATGTATAAAATATTTTTAAGCATAAGCTGGTCTTCGGACTGGCTATTCGACAACAGATATTTACTTTGCAAAGCATGGATGAAAAATACACCAGTAAGCCTGGAGATATATATGATGTATTATAAAAAAATAATGTCGATTTAAAACAACAACAACAACAACGTTTGATGGATTTGTTCGCCATAAATTGTTTGCTAGTTTGAATAACACAGGAGTTCAGGGAAAACTTCCGGGTATTGACGTCTATGTACTCCAATCTACGCGGGTACGTAAAGGTAGGCGACGACACAAGTTGCACAAACCTTCCTTTGTAACGTTGGTTAGAGACAAGGGGACGTAAGCAGTACAATAATTTTTAATTAATATATCAATGAGTTATCCTCCTTCCTACGATCAAAGGGACAAGCGAGTATATTCATTACAGAGCAGTTCACGAACATACTATCTGGAAGAAGGATTGTTATTGATCCCAGATAGTGTGCATACTTTTTTGCAAATGGCGTGGTAAATTGCGCGGATACCGCAATTGAATTACAATTACACTTAAATTATATTTCGGAATTCTGTGTTAATAGTGGTATGACTATTAACACGAGGAAAACAGAAATAATCGTGTTAAGAAATGATAGACCTCTGGGGTCATACGAACATTGGTCTTATAATGACGTCCTGGTAAATGTTACATCAGTATATAAGTACATGGGAATTATATTCAAGCCTACATTATCTTGGACAAAGGCAGAATTAAAACCTGCTGCACAGACCCGGAAGACAATTTGTGGCAAAAAAGCTTACCAGAGGGCATTTGGACACTTTCCATACTGAATATTTTAAAATATTTGATTTTATGGTTAAGCCTATACTTACTTATGGAGCTAAAATATACGAAACGGAAGTGTCTGATATTCTTGAACAATTCCAATTTCAATATTGTCAAGATTTTCTTTAAGTAAATAATTATGTTGATGACTGTGTTGCACTGATAGAATGCGGAAGGTTTCCTTTATGTATTGATCATCATGTAAAATGAATAAAGTTCTGGTGCAAACTGCTATGTATGTCTAATGAACGTTATCCAAGAAACTGTCATTTAATGCTAAAACGGCATGATGACAATGGAAGAAATAATTGGGTTACATCTGTAAAGAATTTGTTATACAGATATGGCTTTGGGTTTGTATGACTAAGTAATATGATACATATAATAGAATTATAAAACTTTGTTAAATCCAGAAAAAAATATATGTATTAATTTACAATTTTATGTGAGGAAGTCGAGATTTAGATGTTCTAGAAAAAAATATTAATTGAAACTGGTCGACATTGCGGTATCGCCAGGGAAGATCGATTGTGTACATATTACTTTATTCATTTTGATATATGAATTTGATACATATGTAGAAGATGAATTTCATGAATTTCAAAGTAACAAATTTACACAAGAAAGCAGTTACATATTTATTCCTGGTACACGGGTAGACAAAATTTCCAAAACTTCATTAAGCGTATGCAAAGACTAAACGAATACAGAATGAAAAATATTGATTTCTTTCTTAATGTTATAATAATGAAAAAGATAAATAATAAAAGTTGTCAATAAGAAAACACAATTCGCATGATTTTATGTTTTTGCATTGTGTATGTTGAACTGGTGACCGGAGGCCTTTCTTTAGAAATAAAATTTGACTTGACTTGACATATTCCGCTCGGGTTTTGAACTATAACTGTATATAATGGCGTTTAAGGATATATTTCCTGCATTGCAGTACAAAAGATCCGTCGAATTCCACTTTTGGTTCGTTTTTCAGTTAATATATTTAGTAAAGGTCAATCCCAGAACGAGGCTGCAAGTCCCAAGGAAATATATTAGTTTGAAAACAGCAGTTTCAATTGATAACTGGTAATAGCCACGTAATACAAAATAAATTAGTATGGTTACTTCTTTAAATGTGGGAGAAACCGCCCCCATCCCACACACTTTTGGTCCTCTTTACAGGTGGTAATCGGGACCCAAGATGGAAGTTTACGGCATGCAATTAAAATTTGTGCCTTATTACGCAATATTCAATACATAATATGCTTAGATTTTATGTAAATTATCTTTAATTGTAAATAAAAATATGTAGTTTAGAAAAGTTTAGAGACTACTTAGTAAATTTCCTATATATTATATAGAAAATCGAACAATTTGCACTAATATTTAGTGCATCACGACTCCAAACACCATATATCAGAGAAAGTTCGACCACTTGTGTACAAGACATTTGCTTAAGTGAATTTGATGTTAGATTTTGGCTATTTTAAAGACTAAGTGTATTTCGAATCTTTATAAATATAAAGTTATCTTGAAATATTACGTTTTTAAACGGTACTTTTATTTTTGCACACGTTTTTGTTATTCGATTGTGAAAATTGATATTATTTCCCTTTAAAGTTCGTCTAGTACATTTAAGTAAACATAAAACATTAAAATCAACTAGAGGAATTCACTTTATGAACTCTTTTTGTGTTAAAATGTTAAACACTAAATAAACAAATAAAACATTATTGGCGCTATAATATGAACAATGTTTACATTTTTCAAAAAATAAAGTGCTTAACCAAATTTAGCAGAGTGTTTTCATAAGACAGAGACCGCTATTTAATACTCACTTATCCCTTACGGTACCGACGTCAAAATCTCCTAAGGCGTACTGGAGGTTATAATACATGGTTTCCGCTTATTATTTTTATCCCAAACCGTACCATCTTCGAATTAGATTTAGAGGCATTTCTAGACATTCATGTAAACACAAACCCGATGTACTCTGACTTGTAAATGTTTAAACAATACAAAGCGAAGAAACGGTGTCATTTATGGTTAACCTGACTCAAAGCTGGCCGTTTTACGCTTGTACCAGGTGTTAGCCCTAGATGTCACCTAAGTACTAGTACCCGGGTCTTCGGGCATCACATCACCTCCTTCTTGTAGTATAAACTCTCACCTAAAGTCCACACAATGGCTTATAATAGCAAAATATGCGGTCCTTGACCCCTGTAGTCATTTTTTTTCAACCTGACCCAAAGCTGGCTCTTATTCACTGGTACCAGGTGTTAGCCCTAGATGTCCCCCACTTGTTCTTCGTGTGTCACATTGCGTCCTTATAGCTCCCACCAAAAAGTCCACATACTGGCATGTAATTACAAAATATGTGGTTCTTGACCATTTGAGTCATTTTGGTCAACCTGACCCCAACCTGTACCTTATTCGCTGGTACTTAGTGTTATCCCTAGATGTCCCCTACATACCACTTCCATGTCTTCGGGCTTCATACCTCATTCTTCTAGAAGCATTAAACCCAAAGTTGGCATGTGGACCTATTTCGTTTACTTATGTTGTCGTAGTTCAGCATAGTGTGTGTCAGTATAAGTCGAATGGTCATTATATTAAATTTCTTTGTTGTATGGTCGAGTGAATTAATAAATCATAATTAATGTTCGAATTTAGTTCTTGGGAGTTTCTCGTAGTGGTGACATCGAATTTCCAAATCAAATTCATTTCTTTGTACTGTTTGATTCCAGTAGATACGTTGATATTCCTTTACATTTAAATCACATTATTTGATGCGTGTTCTGTAAATTGCTGTTAAGGAGCTTATGAGAGATAATAACATCTTGTGTTACAAGATACTCCTGTGATTCTGGAGACAAATAGGCAAATGTTCACACAAGTGGGGCTTTATTTCACTTTTGCCTGGGCCTGTCAACCACGTCCCAATGATCCATGATTATAAAACGTGAAGAAGATTTCATATACCTAGTTTTCTGATGTATCATGTGTTCGTCATACTTGAATTAAATTTCTATTTTATGTCATCACAATCTATATATCTCTCGGTTATGTTGTTTCTTAGATTGTAAGACATATAGTTAAATATAACAGTGACATATGAAGTTTTTAAGGATTGATTCTTGATTTCGTGCGTTCATGCAGTGTGAACGCTCGGCCGCGATGTTGCAAATCCATGAAGCGCGCTAGCCATAATATATTGCCATCAGTTATTTTTCTTTATTACACATGCGTAATTTAACGTTTCTCTATTTCTATTGGAGAAAATATATCACTCCACATGTTTGTAAACAAATTTGTTGGCAAAAAATATTACTCAATTGGCAAAATTCTAGCAAATAATTAATTTATTTCTTGTTTTGCATTGATGGTGAAGTTTTAATTACAATCAGAAGTACATGTTCCATTTAAATCTAAAGCGTGCTTTATGTTTCGTCTTCATTTCGTGAAAAACATTTCTATGATGCACAAATATTCCACTTCTGTTCGTATATTTTTATATAAGATGATAATAAAAGTAGATTTTTTGTTTACTTTGAGCATCAAAGAGTACAAGAACACATTTTTTTTATAATTCTGACACTTAGAGATCCACATAGGGACCGATTCGCTCGATTCGGTTTCTTCGACTGGCCAAAACTGCAGTCCAAATAACAGGTAACTGTGCCGGCATACACCCGATGTAATTTTCGATGAAAAATGGCGTGGTTTTCAGATTGGAACGCACCATTTACTAGAACAAATCCCAAACCCCGTCTCCACCTGCCCCTATCGAAAACATGAACGTTTTGCTACGCTACGCCTCTTGGCTCCCTAAAATATATAAATTAACAAATTGAACCGTGGAGACTGTGTGCTGATGGATGCACGTAAAATACACAAATTAAACTTATATTTCATTTTTATGTATTCATTTATGTTTTTAAACTCATGGTCAGAAATATTCTTGACTCCGGGAAGAACAAGGGGTGTATTCAAGACTCGATGAATAAATAGGCGATATTCCTAATTGCTTTTCACATTTTAATTCCGAATAAATACCAAACTCAGAGTAACGTCAAAATGCGCTCTTTGATTTTTCTCTATCAGAGAAATAGATATATATAATAAAAAAGAAAAAAAGAGAAAGAAGAATAGACGAACTTTGACACATATTTTAAAATATGCATTTTCATTTACTACTTACACTTGCCTTTCTCAATCTTTTATAACACACGGTCGTCCGGTTAGCGCAATGGGTAGCGCACTCGCTTCTAACCGACGGTTCGATTCCCGGCCTGGGCGCATGTGAGTTTGGTATGTGGTCACCAAGCCGGACAAGTGGGTGTCCTCCCGTTGTTCACCAACAACACAAGACCACACTCTCGCGTAACATCGTGTAAACGAGATTAATTAATATATAGAGGATATTTGTTTATTTCAGTGTAAGATCATATTTTATTTCACGAGTGTCATAGAAAAACATATTTTCACGAGTGGCGAAGCCACGAGTGAAAATGTATTTTTTTTATGATCACGAGTGAAATTAAATACGATCTTACACTGAAATAAAAAAAAATTCTGTTTCTTTTATGCTTATTTTCGGAGTTTTATTTATTTTTTATTTATTTCTGAATTACCCCCTTTTTTTGAAAAGGGTGGGCTTTACGCCGCTACCCGTGGGGCGCCCCTCATGCATAATTATAGCTGTCAACTTTTCTACTTTCGGTTTGCTGAGAAATAGTTCTCTGCTATTCATTCTTATAGCTTGATATTCGCTCGTTTTTTATTGCAAAGCTTTATGAACAGTAAACAATGAAGTATTATTAGTGCACATATGTTCCAAAAATAATGGAAACACTTTTTTATTTTAAGATGGACATGAATCATAACCAAATTACTACGCCGCTATTTAAAGAATGAAAATTTGGAAGGTCAAATGTGTTAGCAAAACAAATGTGGATACTCATTGGATTTTAACCATTTTTCTTAGTTTAAGGCTGCATGTACGCGTGTTTTTATAGTAAGTTAATATTCAGTCATCTTACTGTCAGAGACCAGTCTGTTTCGCTTTAAAATGTTTGTTTTCCAGATATTAAAAGAGTAAATGCCACGCTAGTTTGTTGACACGTTTTGAGGTGTGGGTGGGGTAAAAAATATCGGATCTATCTGTAAATTGTTGTGTGAATTCTCCAGGAAGCTCATTTTACGTACTACAATGGTTAAAAGTTCAAAATACATTTGAACGATGATATAAAATTTTATTTATGTTCGAACAGTTGTTTTTGTCTGTAATTTGTTTGGTATGAAAGCAAATGTTCGAACATTCAGCTTCAAAGATCAGTAAAATGTTTGATAAACGGGATAACCGGTAATAAACGGTAAGTTGTTAATTTCCAATTATATATTTATTTGTTTGAATTTATAAAACATTTCTTTTATATTTTTTTAAACATTTTTGACATAATTTATTGAGGTCCAGTGTTCTGTTTTGATCAAGGCAAGTACATGTAACAACAAAGGAATTCAAAGTAGTTCTGAAAGTTGATATTTTTACTCCTTATTTTGCAGTGAAAATATCAAATTGATATTTTCACTGTTGTTATTTCACTGGTAAAACCCCATATTTCATCGAAAAGCATGAAAGAAACTGTTGTAATAACTTGTTTCACAATCGTTGTAAAATAAATAAGTTTAAACTATCTTTTTATAAAACAAAACCAAAAACAGATGGAGCATTTTTATTGCCATCGCATCTTAGTTTAAATCTTTAACAAATTGCATAAATTAAGACATAAAGCTTATATTTTATTCATTTTTGTTACATATTAAAAGCAATTGAGATTGTAAAATTTGTAAACCAAACATCGGAAACACATACGTTGCCTGAAGCCATTGCTTATGAATAAGTAGACCGGATGAGACCGGAAAATACGGGAATACCATATAATAGTGCAACGTGGCCTCTGTACATATACCAAGTAAACAAAATACAATGCACCGCTAACCGAAAACGAAAGTAGATCGTTTCAAAATTCCTGAAAAACCGTTGAATATGCTTTCAATTTTAATTCATTTAAGCGTAACAATGTTTATAGAAGATAACATGCATGCAACAGGTATCTATTTTAATTTTTTTTTATTTAAATGGTACATTCCATTGAAAATTCTAGTTCCGCACTTTATTCTTCTTTTGACTTCTGAAGTAAATTTTTTCCTCCTTTTATATGATTTATAATTATATTGGCCTTACGTCGTTTGGTTTTTAGAAAATTGAAGACTTGGTAATGTCATATTGCTCATGCATACCATTTCTTATTATTATCCTAAAGAAATAGTCAAGTATACGTTGTAATTATAAGACAAACAATAATATTTACGCTGGTACCAGCAGCAGTAGCGAACCCAGGACTTGCATAGGCTTCGCTTGAATTGGAAAGCTCGACTGGCC
The DNA here is from genome assembly GCF_026914265.1 of Mya arenaria. Taxonomy (NCBI): domain Eukaryota; kingdom Metazoa; phylum Mollusca; class Bivalvia; order Myida; family Myidae; genus Mya; species Mya arenaria. The sequence goes on along the minus strand of NC_069133.1, from coordinate 33,639,729 downwards.
AAAACTCAGGTAAGTGTGCTTAGGAGCACAACTTTGTACCTAAGAACAAAATTTATGGTTTAAATGTAGGTAAAACGTTTACGGTGTCCTCACTCAAGAACATTTTAACTTTATTTTCAGCCTTAAAAGTAGCTACAATATTGAGCGTTCAGGTATACTTATTATTATTTGTCATTGCTTATTTATCCCTCTCGCGAGTCTGCCATAGTCATAAAATCGTCATGTGATTCGCTGACAGCCATTTATGGGCATTAGTCTGAAATGGTGCATTGCGGTGTATTTTTTACCTTTGATATTGAAACAAATAATGTGTGGGTACTCTGATACGTATAATAAACTATAATGATTACACAATTTTATAAGAACCTCGGTCACTATATGAATCTTCATTTTTACTGCACAATAACTAAGCTATAACATGTTGAATTTTAAAAATTTTGACAGGTGTTTCCAACTATGCAACCTATGTAATTAATCAAGTAAGATAAATACATTTCGTTTGTAATGTAAATTATGGCACTTTATTGTTCGACTTAAAACATCTGGATGAAGTTTATATCTCAGCAATTACTTGAAGTATTGCTTTCAAACTTTATACAAGGTCTCCCGACAATACAACCTACTTAATTAATCAATGAGATAACTGTATATTGCATGTTATGCATTTTTTCCCTTTATTTAGTATTTGACTTAGAAATTGGATATTGAGGCTTTGCAAGTTTTTACTCAGCAGCTTCTTGGTTTATTTCACAGAAACTTTTAACATTCAAGTAAACTTAAACTCTATCTTGCATATTATGCATATTTTCCCCTATACTTTTGACATAGAAATTCTGGTTAAGATTTTGCATTTAAGTCAATAAATAAAATAATATATAAATAATAAATAAAAAGTCACATATAAGTCAATATCCCGTCAACAACTTAATGTGTTGCTGCTGTTGCATTGAAACTTTTTGCAAGGGTTTTTCAACCACCAATCATACTTAATTAATCTGACAACTCTATTTTGCACATAATGCAAGTAATGGGTGTTATAGGAACAATGTTTCATTTTGGCATATATTAATTATTTCTATAATGACATTGACGTGACCATGTGTTATAACAGCATATTCCAAATTGCTACAGACTGTGTACAGGCAGACTTCTATCGGATTTGCATGTCCATCAATGCCAATAAAGTGTAAGCAAAACACCAAAACTGATTTCTGAAGGAGCAACAAGACCAGTGCCCCTGGGGGAGGAATGTCAACAGGAGAACACCATTGGTTTCTACCTTGAGTCTTGGTTTGAATACATTGTTGACCATTTGGATTGGACAGACCTGCTGCAATATGAATACTTCGATATAGGTGGGTAAAGTATAAGAGATTTATGACAGCAATTTATTTCAACTTAACGAAAAAAGAAATGTAGAGTTGTATGATTAAAGGAATTAAAATAACAACTTATTTGATCTACATGTATGTGTCAAAAGTCTGAGCTGTGTTTCTTTTTTTATTTTTCAATGTATTTGATAGTTTATTCAGTTAAACTGAACAATATTGAGTCGATGTCCGCGTACTAGTATATGAACTTACACTTATATAAAGTAATCGCAGTTCCCAATTATTGACCTTGTAAAGAAGACCATCACTTCATATACAACATTACCTATTTTAGATTACGTCATCAAGTTCAAATTTGAAACATTTTTGTGATAGTTATATCAGTTCTACTCATACTTAATATTTGTTTTAAAGTTTTCATTTCAAAGAAATTGCGCTTCCATCATCAACTCGCAAATTCTAGGTACAACTTTTGTAGTTGGAATAAGTCTCTTCTACAACATTTTCTCAGGAAAGCATTATTTTATGGGGAATTATATCTTGTTATTTCTCTATGAGAGGACATCCAAAATTTGAGATGTTAGTCTACATTTTTATTTAAAAGACAAACATCACAGCAACAACCATCTACAGTTGAAACCGTGTTTATATTCTAGCAAAGATACAGGGACAAGCTGAGTAACAAATACACTTGGACTTGGCTTTACCCAATGTACCAAGAACACAGACAGACAGACCACACATGCAACAACATATTTTGATCAGTAAACATTTGGGTCACCAAGATAAAACCCGTCAGTTAAACAGGTTTTTGTTGGACGTTTGCGAATTTAGGAACCTCTTTTCATTTCAGACTTTCTAAGGAAAATGGGAGGTTTGGCGTTTAGGCGGGTACACATATTTCTTTAATTTAAAACTTGTCGAGCAAGTACACAACGTTAATTGTTGTTTTTTGTTCCGGGGTTTCTTTCAATGTGAAAGGAAAAATTTAACATTTAAAGGTGCTTCCAAATCGATATCAATTAGAACGATTTCACGTTCACCCATTACACGTCCAAGAAGGTAGGTCAGCATCAATATGGATTTGCATACCTTATTTATGATATTTTTTGACAATATTTAAGCTCAAATATGCTGAACTCTAGTTAAAAGGTGTCGCCTCTGCATTAGCACAATTCTACAGCTGTTGTCGTTTAAAAACAAGCTTTATATCTTGACTATTCTAAGTAAATGGCAGCTTTACTCCTCACCCAGACAGCGGCCTCACACCTTGGTTAAGTTATGCATGTTAGCACATTTGAGTCAATTTCTCACCACATAAATCAGGTATTGCATTGAAACTTGAGACCCATTATTCCATTCATCCCACCTACTGAATTGATCAAGTAAGATAGATTTATCATTCCTATAATGAAAACTATGGCCCTTTATTATTTGACTGAGCAATTCTTGTTTAGGTTTTGCATATAAGCACAAATAAGTCAATATCTCAGCAACTTCATGACGTATTACATTGGAACTTCATAAAACGTTTTTCAAACATCCAAACTACTTATTCATTCAGGTAAGATTACTCTTATCTTTGTATAATGTAAATTATTGCCCATTATCATTTGACTTTGAACTTCTGGCTTTGCCTTTGTCTTACGTAGTCAAATAAATAGTTCTACTTTGAAAAATGCCAATTATGGTCCTCTTATTCGACTCAGAAATGTTTAGGTCAGGTGTTTCATGTAAGCTTGTACAAGTCAATATCTCAGTAACTATTTGATATATTGTATAAAAACTTAAACTGTACAATGGCTCTTATTCTAAAACAATTTTAAATTAACGGTTTTATGCACAAATTATCATTCTGAAGCGTTTTTCAACTTTTTTTTTCCAAAAAGTCGATCGAGCACTTCAGCGACCTAGCGGCATAGCGGCAGTGGAATTAGCGGCCTAGTAGCCTAGCGGCCTAAATTGAATCCTATTTCAAAGCATGTATACATGCATTTTCTTCTAAAACAATGATATTTTAACTGTTTTTATGCACGAATTAACACATTGAAGCGATTATCAACAGTTTTTTTTTCCAAAAACGTCGATAAAGCAGTCAGCTATTCAAAGCATTAAACATGCCTGTTCATCTAAAACAATGATGTATTTACTGTTTTTATGCACAAATTATCATTCTGAAGCGTTTTTCATTTTTTTCCAAAATAGTCGATCGAGCACTTCAGCGGGCTAGCGGCCTAGCGGCCTAGCGGCGTGAAGTTAGCGGCCTGGCGGCCTAGTGGCCTAGCGGCCTATAATGGTTTCCTATTTCAAAGCATGTATACATGCATTTTCTTCTAAAACAATGACATATTAACTGTTTGAATGCACAAATTAACACTTTGAAGCAATTAGCGATAATCAACATTTTTTTTTCCAAAAAAGTCGATTGAGCAGTCAGCTATTTCAAAGCATTAAACATGCCGGATCTTCTTAATCAATGATATATTTACTGTTTATGCGCACAAATTATCACTCTGAAGCGTTTTTCAACTTTTTTCAAAAAAGTCGATGGAGCACTTCAGCGGCCTAGCGGCATGAAGTTAGCGGCCTGGCGGCCTAGCGGCCTAGCGGCCTAGCGGCCTAAAATGGTTTCCTATTTCAAACCATGTATACATGCATTTTCTTCTAAAACAATGACATATTAACTGTTTGAGTGCACAAATTAACACTTTGAAGCTATTAGCGATAATCAACATATTTTTTTCCTAAAAAGTCGATTAAGCAGTCAGCTATTTCAAAGCATTAAACATGCCTGATCTTCTTAATCAATGATATATTTACTGTTTATATGCACAAATTATCACTCTGAAGCGTTTTTTCAACTTTTTTTTTCAAAAAAGTCGATCGAGCACTTCAGCGGCATAACGGCCTAGCGGCGTGAAGTTAGCGGCCTGGCGGCCTAGCGGCCTAGCGGCCTAAAAAGGTTTCCTATTTCAAACCATGTATACATGCATTTTCTTCTAAAACAATGACATATTAACTGTTTTTATGCACAAATTAACACTTTGAAGCTATTAGCGATTATCAACAGTCTTTTTTTAAGAGCGTCGATTAAGCAGTCAGCTATTTCAAAGCATTAAACGTGCCTGATCTTCTTAAACAATGATATATTTACTGTTTTATGCACAAATTATCACTCTGAAGCGTTTTTTTTATTTTTTTTTCAAAAAAGTCGATCGAGCACTTCAGCGGCCTAGCGGCGTGAAGTTAGCGGCCTGGCGGCCTGGCGGCCTGGCGACCTAAAATGCTATCCTATTTCAAAGCATGTATACATGCATTGTTTTCTAAAACAATGATATATTAACTGTTTTAAGCACACACTATCACTCTGAGGCGATTATCAACCTTTTTTTCAGAAAGTCGAACAAGCAGTCAGCTTTTCAAAGCATGTGAACATGCCAATCCTTCTCAAAAATATGTTGATAATCGCCTCAGAGTGATAGTCTGTGCATAAAACAGTTAACATATCATTTTTTAGAAGAAAATGCATGTATACATGCTTTGAAATAGGATAGCATTTTAGGCCGCTAGGCCGCTAGGCCGCTGAAGTGCTTGATCGACTTTTTTTAAAAAGTTGAAATACGGTTCAGAGTGATAATTTGTGCATAATAACATGCATGTTTAATGCTTTAAAATAGCTGACTGCTTTATCGACGCTTTTGAAAAAAAACTGTTGATAATCGCTAATAGCTTCAAAGTGTTAATTTGTGCATAAAAACAGTTAATATGTCATTGTTTTAGAAGAAAATGCATGTATACATGGTTTGAAATAGGAATCCATTTTAGGCCGCTAGGCCGCTAGGCCGCCAGGCCGCTAACTTCACACCGCTAGGCCGCTAGGCCGCTGAAGTGCTCGATCAACTTTTTTGAAAAAAAATTAAACAACGCTTTAGAGTGATAATTTGTGCATAAAAACAGTAAATACATCATTGTTTTAGAAGATCAGCCATGTTTAATGCTTTGAAATAGCTGACTGCTCAATCGACTTTTTTGAAAATAAGTATGTTGATTATCGCTAATAACTTCAAAGTGTTAACTTGTGCATTCAAACAGTTAATATGTCATTGTTTTAGAAGAAAATGCATGTATACATGGTTTGAAATAAGATACCATTTTAGGCCGCTAGGCCGCTAAGCCGCCAGGCCGCTAGGCCGCCAGGCCGCTAACTTCACGCCGCTAGGCCGCTAGGCCGCTGAAGTGCTCGATCGACCTTTTTGAAAAAAAGTTGAAAAAACGCTTCAGAGTGATAATTTTTGCATAAAACAGTTAATTTAAAATTGTTTTAGAATAAAATGGTAAAGAAAAATATTCTGCATAGATAAAAATTTAAGACCGCTATGTAACTATATGAATAAAAAACCTTGATTTATCATTGTTTTAAAAAAAACGCATTAACAATTGCTTGGAAATAGAAAAAATAATTATGCCGCCAGGCCACTAGGCCGCTAGGCCGCCAACTTCACGCCGCTAGGCCGCCAGGCCGCTAACTTCACGCCGCTAGGCCGCTAACTTCACGCCGCTAGGCCGCTAACTTCACGTACATCTGTTTTTCTTTAATTTATGATTTTTTTGATGTGAATGTTTTTTCTGAAAACAAATATCAGGTAAATTTAATATGCAAATCAATATAATTTAAATTATATACAAATATTAAAACAATAGAGTTTAATAACAGCCATGGCGAAAGAAGAACAAGATTATGACGAACATATTATAACAAAAGTACCTTTAAAGTACATGCACAATAAAGATTTAATGAATACAGACTGTATAAGATTCAATTTGCATCAATAGTACTTTGGTGCCGATGTAAAGTTTTGAAAAAAAATAAAACGAGACAGTCAAACGTTTTGAAAGTTTGTGTGATTTTCTGTCTTAGAGCTAGATGTTTTGGCTGTTGGAACAGTTATGAACAGAACAGATTTTTGTGACTTAAGCATAACGGGTCATCGTCACATTACACAAATATAAAACAAAAATATATAAAAAAAAAACGCACGCATGCACGTACGCACGCACACAAGAACAAGCACGCACGCGCGCTCGCACACATACACACACACACTCACGCACGAACGCACACACGCACAAACGCGCGCACACCCCCGCCACACAACACAAGCAATCAAAACTTATATATTTACATTAGACATCGTTTTGAATGATTTTTGTATCAACAACTGATTTTTTAGAAATTTCTCAAAAATGGAAAGAAAATGAAAAACATCAACCACGTTGCACACAAATCAGTGTGCAGGATGGTTGCTATGAAAGTTAGAATGTTCGAAATATATCATTTAACACATGAACCTTGAATATTACAGAAATAGATAAAATGAAATAAGAAAACAGAAGCAATATTTCCGTATATAAAGGCACCTGATACATATAGATTGGAGATACACCGTTTGTGATAAAACAGCAACAGATAAACATGTAAAAATTAAAAATAAGACTGATTTAATGTTGTTCGTTTTAATCATATGCATTGCAGTGCGTTTTTAATTAATAATTTGAATTATACTTCTAAACGTTTCCGGTCAGAAAACAATAAGATTCATTTTTTATTAACGAAAACATCAAAACACTCTTGAAAAACTGCAAACCTTCCATTATAAACGCCTAAACCAAGCTGACTTAAAATACCCATCACAAGACGGTAGGCGGAGTCGAACTAACAAGACCGACCAATCAACGATCCGAATCCGCTACAGAGATAAGCACCCTGTATCGAAAAATGTACTGGACGCGTGGCCTCTGTAAACACCCACGGGGATTAATGGTCTTATCTGATAAACAAATACACAACCACATACTACAAATGCATTTGCGTATACGTTTGGAGAGGAATTATAAGCAAGTTATTAGTATGATTTTTTTTTCAATTGCTAAAGTGAATTTGATGTTATATTTTAGATACTTAGGGCATATGGTATTTTTATAAATATAGACATAATTTAAAATAAAATCCTTAAACGATATTAAAGTCATTTCTGCACACGTTTTTGTTTTTGATTCTGAAAATTGATATGGTTTCCGTTAATGTAGGTCTTATACATATGATTTAATCATAAAACATTACCAATGAGGCATTCATTTAATGAACGCTACAAAACAAGTATGTGTTATTTAATATCATTGTAATGTCTCAAGACCTATTTCAAACCTTCTTTTAGTGATAAATGATCCCCGGCCCGAAACTCGTGTGAATAACTTCTGGGTATTGATCTTTCTTTCAATTGTCCTGTGTTCCTTTTTTACATAACATTTATTCAGCATTAAATAGTGTAAAAATAAGCACCAGTAGCAATATATGTTGAACTAGAACGGCACCCTCTGTATGTTACTTGACCTGTACGAATTGTAAAATATGTTCTATAACTGTATCAATTTAAAACAGACAATTGCATTTTATACAATACATTGCAAAGCCTTCGATACGATGCGGAAAATAACGCAAATTCAAACAATTGGTGTTCTAATGTACGCACTGTATTACAAAATGCAGGATTCAATGAAGTATGGTTATATCCGGAGTCGATTAATATTGATTATTTTATTCCTTTTTTAGAAGAAGATTAATCGACTCATTTATTGGACAGTGGAAAAATGATATAAACTCATTAAGTTCAATAGTGTTAAATTCTGAAAGAGGCTGATATGTTAATATTGAAAGAAATCAACGTAAATGTGTTCATAATGATATCGAAGATGAATATCACTTTGTTTTGATTTGTCCGAAATATAATGACAATAGGAAAAAATACATAACTAAATTTTACTATGCAAGACCAAGCATGTTTGAATTCATTCAATTACTAAACTCGGAAAATGCTGCACGTCTATACGAAAACTAGCTTTGTATTGCAAACATACTTTTAAGCTACGATATACTGCTTTGAATGATAATGCTTTACTTTTAACATGTTGAAATCATTGATAGTTTATATTTGTATATATATCTAATACAATCTCGCATTTATCAACTATTGCCATGTTATGTGTTATGTTATTGTAACAACGATAAACTGTAAATGTTAAAGATAACAATAAATGTTCTGTTCTGTTCAATGATATATAACGTTCAAAGACAAAATGCAAAAACATATGAAACAAATCATCGTGATATCATTTCAACCATCATGCACACTGAATTGTGTGTAACTTGGTTGATATATTCTTTTACTCTTTTATTCTTTCGATTTCTGAGTAATTTCTAAAAATTCTGTCAATGATAAAAAAAATCATTTAAAACGTGTTATACATGAAACTATATATAGTTTGATTGTTTATGTGTGTTTTCTATATTCTTGTTTTCTATTCATATAAAATGACGATGAGCTTTTTATGTTTACGTCAAAAATAAACTTTCTGTTCTGATTTTTTCTATCAATAGAGAAATATACTATACATCATAGTATCAAATTCTTAACTTAATAATGTTCTCGATCGTTACAAAGATGCATACTATAAATATTTACTATTAACTTGGCATAGTTTTTTCCGCTGTCTGAGGAAAAGGGTAATACATTTTGTTTTGTTGGCCAAAAGCAAACATATGGTTTACAGAAATGATTTCGTAGATTATGATGTTTTTGACATACAAAATGATATTCATCTCGATTGCATTCATGTTACAATAGCTACATATTCTATATTTTCTTGGAAAGAGATGATGCCTTCCTGTTTCGATTAAAAGGTCATGTGAGGAAATGTTGTAACGACCGTTCTATATTTATTCATGTGCATACTGTCTAGATATTTTCATGCTTGAGTTCATTTTTACACCAGCGATATGTTTCTAGTCTGTTCGATTCATTAATATCTGCATTCCATATATGTCAATTATTCTTTGTCTTATTAGTTATTATTTCGATCACAATCATAATTGAATGTAAAATATCAATAAATCGTAGACTTGCCTTTTTGAAATTGATTTTAAATATTTTTATTAAGACTGCTCCACATCAGTCTTTTAAGAAATATTTGAGAATTAAAGTTCGAAAATTACCAATGAGAGTTATTTCTCTATATTTCTTTGGCTCGTCTTCATTTCCCCCTTTAAATGCAGGTATTAATAATCCCCCCTAAAAGGATCTTGGATATTCTCCTGTGGTAAAGATACGATTTAATAGTTTCAATAGAAACGGTGATATATCTGTGAATATGGTTTTATAGATTTCAGCATTACAGCTTCATTAATCTGCCAATATTACCATTTTATCAAGATTCTCATCGCAAATGTTTATCTTAATTTTGAGTTGTAAGTATAATCAGAAGTACTATATAGTGTTTTGTAATGATCATATAACTCGGACGCATTTTGATTCTCAGATTTTGGTTGACTTTTTATATTCGTTTTTATTTTATTTCTAAATATCGTTAGGGTTTGATTTGCTCAGGCTCTCACGGCTTTTTGGGTAGCGATTTTCTAGAAGTTGTTTCTTTTTTTTGGCAGACCGACACAAAGACGAATATTGAATTATATGTATGAACGAAATCGTTGAACCATCAATTTTTAAATAGAATCTAATTTTCTACAAATCAAGACAATTGGTTATATTTGAATGACGAATTACTTTTAAGTTCATCAATTCTGGATGGATTCCATTTAATTTTATTATCATTATTGATATTATTACACTTACTATTATTTTTGGCATTATTTTTTCCTACCTGCTTATTACAAGCGAAAACAATTTATGATTGATTCGAAAATTCGTTTGGATCTTGTATTTGAAAGTCTGAAACAGAAAATATATTTTGAAGCTGAAGTATTTAATAATCCAATACGCCTGATTGATTCTTTTAAAAAAATGTATATTCGCCCATACCTGATCGGTGTGCAGTCGTCTTTTAACAAAATATATCAAATTTGGATTGACATAACTCGATGAAGCGTTTAACTTGTGTAACTAGCACATAATCTTTTGAATCACGTGGTGAAATGTAAGCACAATCAGACAGCTGATTACCCGTCGAATGTTAGGTAATCTATGATTTAGAGCTACTGCCATAAAGATCCGCTGTAACCAAACATTTATTAAGTTGGTAATCCTTTTCAAAACCGAAAACAATCAAATTGATCATATCGTAATAGTTCACAGTCACTTTATCGGTTTTTCTCAGCAATTTCAAAATATTTGCTAAATGATTTGTGATGATAATATTCATTTCACGCGTTTCGTTAGTATAGCGTTAAATATTTGTCTTGGCGAAATGATAGTATTTGAATACAGTAGTGGTCAGTCTTGCACGAGGATTTCGTGCTATATTGGTATATTAGCGTGAAGAGTCATTCTACCAGTCGACTTCACTCAGTTCACTTCGTAACCTAAATTTTCACTTCAATATTTTTAGTGATTTTGTTTCACTGTTTTATATCCATATTTGAAACAAGACAAATGAATGAGGTTCGACATTCATACGTTGTGGATCGACACTTGGCAAACAAACACAGGTTTCCAGAGTTAACCGTCTTTGGTTTTGCCTGGCCGGTCGGTTGCACTGCATAGGACTTCGCCAGTGAATTTCATTGTGTTGTGCTCTACATAAATACATGTGCTCGTTTTATACTTACTCAACCTGGCTTCACGTCATCATCTAATAAACAACTCGTCTGGTATTGCACCTTTGTGTTGTTGTTTTAGGGTAAAAACGAAGTATAACAAAGACATTGGTATGCCACCGCTTATTTCAATTTAAATGCTTAAATAAAAAATATAAGTATGTTTAGAAGTCAATGTGTCTGTTGAAAAAATGATATCAAACTTATTAATAATGTCTAAAAGGCTGTTATATTACTTTTGTTATTGAAAGACTATTGATATTCCGTGATATAAACCTTAATTATGACTTCTCTTGACCATGCACTATTGCCAAGGCGCTTGTTTAGCTTATTTTATCTCCGATCTAGGTGGCGAGCTGTGAAGCTATAGAAATGCACCAATACATCTTGTCTTTTAGTTTATAGTGCTTTCAAATGGTGATTGTATCATAATGCCTTTAAATAAGGAAAATAATTATGTAGATAGTCCGTTTATACAATTTAACCGGAATGCGTCACAATTTGGATAGAACAATGGTGACCATTCAATCAAAATGGATTTAAATACATGTCATATAACTATTTAAAAATAATTATTATTTCCAGGTGGTTTAATTTATAAATACATTGGCTAAGCACATTGTTTAAATGTGTTAGTAAGACAATGCCAATTTCTAATAGCAAAGCGTCTACTCTAAATGGCTCTGAACACGATACACGAGTACACAGAAAATGGCCCCTACTGTGACACCAGTGCGATTAACGCATGAACCACAGGATGGGTTAATAATGATAAACATTTTTAAACTAGTCCTTAAGCACTTTAAAAATGACAAAGTTTGCGCACTGAAATGATTCTCAAATTCACAAAATGTGGTCTACAATACAATGTTTACGTTTTCTAAAATAAAGACGGGAACCAAGGTTAGCAGAGCGTATTAATAAGACGTCAAAATTACGCGGTGTACTTAAGTTATAATATAATATAACGTACTTTTCTTTATATTTCATCATAATAGTGGCCATCAATATTAAGTGTTAGAGGCTTTTATACATGTTAGCATATGCACAAACCCTAAAATCTCTGACTGGTAAATCCAGCTAACGTTTTACGGGCGTCAACATCACCTCTATCTAGTAGTTTAAGCTCCCAACAAAATTCCCCACACTGGTATAGAAACATCTGCGGTACAAGACCATTTATGTATTTTTATTCAAAAAGTAAATCTACCCAAAGCGCCTTCATTAGTTGGGATTAGGTTTGAGCACTAGATTTCCGCTACGTGCCTTTGTCCGGTCTTCGGGTGCCACATCGCGTCTTTATAATAGCATGAAACCCATCCAGTGTCAACAAACTGGCTTATAATAGAAAAATACGTGGTTCTCTAAGCTGGCCCTTGTTTGCTGATATAAGATGGTAGTTCAAGTTGTCCCCTTCGTACCAGTATCCGGTCTTAAAAAGTCAAACCACATCGTTCTAGTATTTTGAACCATATTATTCATAACATATACTATTATATTATATTAATAACGAATGTTAAGTAATTCACCATTCATCAGCCTTCATGAAATATTTCCTAATTTGCTGTTACGGTAATATTATTTATTAATACCTTGGATATTTGTTATATTTCGACGTAACCCGCATAGTTATTTGTTTTAAGCTGCGTTATTTATTGTTTTCATTTTTTATCCGTTATCCTTGGTTGGTTAAAATAGAGCCTATATAAGGTTCATGTCAATCACACATGGAGTGAACCTCAGTTACAGTGATTTATAAATTGACTGCATTTTTAAAAGTTTCTGTAGATGCTCACAGTCATGCGATACACATTAGTCATTACTGATATCGCAGAATGAATTTGAATTTAGCAACTAAGCACTCAGTCGATGGAAAGAAGATATTAATTATAACTGTTTTTTAAGTATAGTCGACTCAGGTTATTGCACATGTACGTGTATTAGGTATTAAGTATGAGTAACTACGTTTATTGTCTTCGAATGAACATTTACATGTTAAAATATTATTTTGGGATACAATATTTGATCTTGAGGATTTGGGGAAAACTAGTTAGATATGCCGCTTGTAAACCATACACCATCTGATTAAAATGTTTGTTTTTGGTGAGGAGGTTTAACCCTGAACTGATTTTGGTTTATCAGTACATGATAACACATTTCGACGTATTTTATGATTTTTGCCGTCCATTTGAACAATAGATTATATTTGCTTAACAGAGTTCCGCTTTTATGTCGGAATAATTGATTACAAGACGTTTGTTCGGGTTATGTTTTATATAAAGTGTTTCGTCTGAAATTTTTATCTAGTAGTAACCCAGAGCATTTTTATCTAGACATGAAGAAAACGTCTTGTTGTTATGGAAAACATGTACCTTACTTTAATATATGAACTCATAGTGGATTCGTCATTTTGATGTTATTCTAAAATGTAATCAATGCATCAATATATATGTTAATCAATACAAATAAAACATTAAAACAATTCTATATCATTATCTGAAATTCATTATCAACTAATGATAGATGACTTCTCTTAAATTTTAAATGTTGGTCAGTTATAAATAGGCAGGGAACTTGAAGCAGTAAACGACATGTTATATGTAAACTTATTTGTACCAGCATCTAAGGATTGAGGAGATATGGCGAAGTTACTGTTTACACTGCATATATAAATAGCAGATATTTGTTTATCTACTTTGCAGAACACGTGTATCCCCTTGAGAACGAAACATTCTTAATAAGCTTAAAACAACCTTATCTATTAGAACGGAGTGATGGTTTTATGCGTAAGATATTAATTGTTAAACCTTTGATGGATGAGAATAAATGCAACCCAAATTTCTAATTACATGACCAAAACAAATCCGATAATCCATTCAAATTATCGCAGGAAAAATATCATACGCCAAGAAATTGATTTTGTTGATCACTGAATATATATGTAATGTTATCACATAATTGCTTTATAAATCAATATACTTTTGTGTCTTGGCCATAATAAGATAGTTTGTAAATGGTCAAAGGCAAACATGCCGATTCGCCAATAAACTCTTGAAACTCTTAATCACGAAACTCATAAACATCAATTAAAATTATAGAATTTTTGCTATAATCCCTTTAAACATTGATTTTGTTTTTGAACGACATTTATCAAATTGATATTTCATATTCAGGAAAATTTATAAACTCTTTAGTTGACCAAGGGTCCATTCTGGGACACCTCATGTTTTATATATATAAATATATATACATCATAGGCATTCCCTTTGAAATACAAAATCTGATTGTCTTGTATATGGATTGTGTCTTACCTTATCAAAATAATTAAAGTAAATGCACAAAAAATAAATGTACGTAGATAACTATTCTTGCACAGCATATCAGAGTGGTGCGTATCGGAAATAAAAGCTATCACGTGTGAAGAAAATAATAGACTTTAACTAACAGGTTCCAAACAAGTATATTGCTTAGCAGCACATATTTAACGTTTTTTACAACCTTTTTTATTTTTTGTACAGAAATGAGCAGAATTTTTCGTAGTACTAAATATCTGCAAACCAGCGATAAAAGACTGCTGATAAAAGACCGCAGATTTTCATAGTTCCGTTCTTAAATTTATATTTAAGCTAAAAGTGTTACTAACTGTTTACAACAAATGCATAAAACATCATATTTCGAACTTAAATAAAAAAATATCTGGGACCAATTTCTGTCTGAATTCTTATATGCCTTGTTTACACTGCATTTTCACATAATTTGGCTCGTTCTAAAACAGTCGTCACAACGTTAAATCTGTGAAATAACAGCTTTAAAACGCGAATAAAAATTGTTTGAAAAAATAAAACGGATTCAATATATAAACGATTGGTAGTATCAAACAGCTGCATTTGAATATTAATCCTTACTAAATCGTCACACTAGCTATTTTTGAGAAATCATAACTATATCTTATACTGCAGCATAGGACATTGTCTCTAAACGAAGAAGATATCGCTCATTTTAGGCATACAAAACAATAGAAGAAACACATGCTTGTAGAATAAACGTTTAGAACTTTTACGAATAGATAAACATAAATCTAAAAACATGTAAGAATTGCTTTACAACATCAGATGCAAATAAAAAATTGGATTTTTTGTGTAAATTCTGTTAGATACATATTAACAGATAACCTTTAATTGTATTTACGATATTATAGTTGTTTTAATTGATCAATATACTGTCTTAAATACATTGTATGTGTTCCTTAATTTACTGTAAATAGTTTATAAACATTTTATGTGATAACATGATGGTATCGATGGATCGATACAGAATGGTGTAATCTGTGAGTGTGCATGTGCGCGTGTGCGAGCGTGTGATACACGCGGGCATTCATAATTCTTATAAATGATTGATTTGTTTAATTGAAAATGTTTTATTGGACTAATTGACTTGCGTTTGTTTGTTTGTTATGTGATGCTAGAAGTAGCCGGGAAAGCTGCGTTATTGACCGATAGTATTGATAATTCTGATTTTGCGGTCACAATGGACTGCATATGCAACAAAATCAAGTATCAGTGTGACGTTATATCTATTTTTTAGAACTGCACAAGTTGAGCTCACTATGGCAGAACCAATTTTATATATACTACTCGTATCAGATGATGCTTTGAATTAAATATAAGTTAATTAAAATGTTCCTCATACTAAACGTATTGTCATTCAGGAACGGATGTTGTATATTGAGCAGAAATAATAGCCTAAAATCATAGTAAAACTTCAAAAAATCAATCTTTAAAAATGTATATTGATTGAGATAATGAAAAACGAATAATAAAACACCAAGTGTGCAACTGTTTGCAGTCTTTTTGCAATGGAAAACTAAAGTATATTTTGTCAAACTATCTTTAATTGGTGCAATATTTAGGATATATTCAAGGAGCTTGAAATACCAAAACTTATAGTCCTCGACGTTTTGCTGAACCCGTGTTGAATGGTCCATTGTGAAGAAAGTAAAGTTTACTGATAAGTAAATTAACAGTTTTCGCAATCATTGTAAAATAAGTAAGACGCATATATTAAACAGTGAAGGCGTGTCACGTTGGAACTGAAATATACGGATTTCAAAACAATGTTTTAAGAAACGCAACATTTTGTGTTTTTTACCATTATTTTGATTCCTTTGATGATAAAATTTCAGCCAACATATATACAAATCAAGAACACTACCGGGCGGTCGGTCTTAAAGCTAGTTCTGCATTAGCTAGACTTAGCTAACTTAATTTGTAGCCTAATTGTTTGTTTTCATATTTTGTGTATATGTATTGTAAAACACATTTGGACGTATATTGCCATATGACAAGAGTGCAATATAAATCAGGTATAATAATAAGAATAATAATAATAATAATAATAATAATAATAATAATAATAATAATAGTTGACTAGATCCTAGATGTCTTACAGGTAACCAATGGTTTCTACAAAACTTTGAAATGATGTACTGACTACTGAATCTAATATAACTATGTGCTTACTATCATGATACGAAATTATGTTAAATAAATCCCGAATCTCTATACTATGTTGATCTTAATGTGCGATTGCCTGTAATTATAATACATTCGGCTTCATTTAGTAAGAAACCATAGGCATAAGTATTCGTATATATTTTTAAGAATAATGCCGTTTGACTTCACGAAACTGTATTCACTTTATTGAATGTAATAGTTTGTTTATTCCATGTTATACACGATTGGTGTAAAAATAATATTTGTCAACATTTGTTCAAATTGCTCGTTGTTTATATAATTAACACAATTTAAGAAATTTCATCCGCCATGCGGCCGTTAAAATAGCCATTTAATGCAACTATGCCAGCAGTGCTATATATTTCGATTCCCTGTTCAATAAGATCGAATAAATATATTCAAAAAATTGTTTTAAAATAGTGGAATTACTTGGTGGTAAATATAGACTGCATATATATAAATCTTCGAATGCTGAAAGGACACCTAAACATATTTTAGTCTACAAAACAACATTTTTATGTATTTCAATAATTGTAATATTTTCTCTAAAACTATCCTTAAAATAATTGGAGATACCTCCCATTATAACGATTTTCTTGTATTTTTATATTTAGTACCAAAGAAAGGCTCATAATGAAAATTTCTTATGTCTAAATTTATAGTATGTTTTTTCTGATAGGCATGTCTCTGTTAAAATTACTATATCATATTCACATATAATGTTCACAAATTTAGTATCGCCAAGTTTTCTACGAAGTCCATTTGTATTTCACGATTGACTGCAAATTACAAGTACTACTAAATTGGGAGCTATGTTTTGTTATATTAACAATTACGGATAATCATTAAGTCGTAATTATATAAAAAAAAAATTGAAATTATCACTTGACCTTTGAAACTGTGCAGATAATAAATGTTTTGCAAATCAATAATTAACTTACGACGTAAAGTAATCTTGAATAAGCATACACATAACGCACAATGACTATTGGTCGAAAGAAGATATGACCTTCTGGTGAAAATTTTCAATGTCTCCCAAAGGTCGCAAGATGTTACCCAAAGGTCGGATTTGACCAAATACTTTGGACACTATTTACAAGCATTTTTAGTATTTTCTTACTGTGGCTCTACATCTGCGATTGAAAGTGCCATGTGGGTGATATTTCGTTTCTCATACATGCAAAATATTCACGTAATAAAAGTATAAACCCATCCAGATGAAAACAATAAACAAGCAATCTTGATACTAATTTAGTACGAATATCTTAGGTTGTACCGAGTACTCTCGAGATTGCTCACCATTTGACATTTGTATTAATTCTTTTATTTGGAGAAACATTCAGCGAAATATTTTTATCTGATCATCAATACGCCTTATCAAAATACCTTCAGATTTATACCTGTCCATACAAGTAAAACGCTTATTAGATGAGTTTGACATACATATATGTAGCATAATGCAAATGTTACGAAAGTTGAATTGGAGATGTTAATCCAACGTACTCATGATCAATGCGTATTATGTTGGTTTGAAGATGCTAATAATAGCAGAAAGTTAAAATCGTATGCAGTTATGAGGAAAAGTTATATATATGAACCCAATCTTAACCATATTAATATTATGAAGTATAGAATAGCATTACCACGATTCAGGTGTTCTAAACATAAACTTATGATTAAAGAAGGTATATACAGAGGCATCGATTGATGAATAATAGATCTGTATAATAATGTCAAAACAAGAAGTCGTTTTCACCAGTAGCCTCAATCATGCACCATTGAATTGTAACCAGCCCCTCCCCCAACCCAGGTCTTGAGAATAGCGGAGACTTTGACTTTCAGTCCAGCTAATCCTTGGTAAAACCCTGTCCTGCGTAGAGACAGACGACAGTCTACTGGTCAAATCCACGCCAATTCCCCTGCACCCTGAGGTAAGGCCCATTCCCCACTATTTTCGGCGCAAAATCAAAACCGCATTCTCTCAGCACTGCGGGGCCACCTGGAAGGTAAATAACCGCTCGTTTCTCTCGTTATCTCCTTTATACCCCCGGACCTAGGGGCCGTGGTTACAATTGACTGGTACATAACCTGGTGCATAATGCACGTTTAAGGAACTTATTTCAACATTAATTTTGTTATTCATTTTACTCCCTAAACGCCACAAGGCAACTGATTCACACCACATGTAAAAATATTCTTCAACTGTAACTCCACAGTATTTAACACTGCACTATTAAATAAAAATTAGTAAAATTACACATAAATTATTATATATGAATGATTTTAATATGAGCATATATACTTTTGTCGTGCTTTTTATAGTCACTGAAACTGCACCGGCAAAACATAAGGCATCTGGCATATTGTTTGTGTCTAAAATGTTGATTAATATCATTGTGGGTACATCGTATATTGAGATAAACAACACACCTGAACAAATTTAATGTCTTTGATATACAAGAAAAGAAACAAGGTATGTAACTCATACTTTCCAGATTTCACAGTAGAGTCCATTTATTTCAGTTTCTTAATCAACATACAAACAAACCATTTTAAAATGAGTGACATGAAAAGAGGAGCCAATGCCCATTAAAATGGTATGCGATATGTCGGTATAACTTAATTGTCTTTAGACAAACAAGCCAAATCCAATGTCACATTCTCGTCTTTTTCTGTAGTCGGAACATGTACAGCAAATTACAATTCTCAGTGTATCCCCGTGTAAACAGGTCTACACACAGAAATATTTTAGAGATCTTATGCTTTGGTATAAATATTACAAAATGACAAACGCACTGATTTTATAAACAACAGTCTTCAAACTAAATCCACATTAAAATTTCGTAAAGGTGGCCACTTTCCTTGCAATCGCTTAGATGATGATAATAAGCAAGTTTCAAGTTTTATTTTCATCATCACATATAATATGCATGTGATATCACAAAACAATGAAACACATTTCAGTTAACATCAAAAGCAAGAAGCGCCGGCTTCCGCCATCTTGGAAATTGTGCGCGATAATTTGTTGTTGTTGTGAAATTAGCAATAAGTTAAAAACACACTAAATTTTATTTTCTATCGGAGATCAAAAAACGGGCGGCGGAAAAAAAAAATAAAGTTAGGAATTTGAATCTTTTTCTTATTTGGGTTTTGCAATATTTAGATACGGCGCTCCCGTAAAACGAAAAATAAAAAAAATCTGGCCTAAGATATGAGTAAACCAAACAGGCGGGTCCGTGTAGATGCGTACGTGCGTGGGTGCGTCAGTGTTTGCGTAAGTGCGTCCGTTCGGCTTATTAACACTATAAGTTGAACATGCAAGGAGGATAACGAGTGTCAAGATTATAGTCTTAGCTTTATAATAATGAACATTTCTAGAAATAGCGATGACTGATAATTATTTTGGTTTAACAAGAAATATATATCTCAACACATTAACATAATTATAAGACAAAAAGAAAATAGTAGCTCGATTAGATAAAAGGTCTTTATTATTTATCACGTACATAAGTGCTGAAATAAGTTTATTTATGCAAAGATCTTGAATAGCTTAAACACCATAGACATATGATTCTTTTAAAAATGATAAATCACACTTTAATCAACAAGTTATTTATTACAGCAGTACAAGTAAGTCCAGTATAAATGCGTACAAAAAAACGCTATGGCGTATAAAAAAGGATAATTTCGAACAAAATATTACAAAAATGCTATTCAAAGTACATGAAAAATACAGATATAATTCGTTTAGTCTGTATAAGATTAAAACAACATCAATTTTATTTTGGTTACGATGTATATGTAGTCTTAGGTGTCAATATATTTCCACCTTTTTTGTGGCGTCTCTTCTTGTGTTCTGGCTTTTAGTGACGTTAAAGCTTTACGATCACTTCTGATTTATCTCTTGCTAAAATCATTTTTCATACAACATTTAAGAAACATAGCAATAAGTCTTATAAAGAAATATGCAAAACGTGTTTTGTGGCATACTTCTCACTAACTACATTCCCTGCTTTGGGAGGGTTTCTGCATGTTGCCTAAAAATACATCAAGGCAAAATCTGCATTTTAGTAACGTAATAATACTGCCCTGTATCACACATAAGTCTTATTTATTTCATTATATTTCATTATATTACTGACAATTTCTTATTTCAATATGAGATATTCATAAAAACACACACCTTCCCTACCATTGTTTTGTTTTTGCTGCCCGACATTTTTAAGGAACATTTTATGTGACTGCGCAAAACAACTGGAGCCAGCCAATTCTTTGAAGGTTTGTGTAATTTTTCCGTCTTAGACTTATGCTTTATGGCTGGTTGTTGGTACATTCATGTTTTCTGTTCTTTTTAATAATAGTCAGTGTTCTCTGTGACATCTTGTTAGGAAGAGGCAGTGCATTTTTTCTTTAAATCATATAAATTTGACTTCCCAAACCTTTTCGGTCAGAAACGATCACAATCAAAAATGAATTAACCAATACAAAATACTGCCATCTAACTGTTATGCTTTCATCAAGGCTTCAATTATAAACAATGTGAAATATTTGAGCAATAAACGATTAAACCCAGCTGATTGTGAAAATGCCGATCACCAGACGGTAGGTGGAGTCGAGATAACAGGACTGACTAATCAACAACCGTATCCGCTAATGCGGTATGCATCTTCTTATAAAGAAATCTATGTAAACACCCCGAGAGGTATAAAGTCTTAACCGATAAATCAATATACATCACCATAAAAATGCACTGAAGATAAGTATGAAAGTTATATTATGCAAGTTCACTTTATATGCTTTATGGCATTCGAAATCATTTTTTTTTCTTTTGCTTATAAAAGTGAATTTGCTGTTATATGTATCTTTATAAATGTATATGTATTTTGAAATATAACTTGAATTATTTTTTTTTGCTTTTTCTGGTGAATAAAAGATATGGTTTCCCTATTCTTTGTCTAATACATTTGACTTAATCATTAACCTAATAATAAGAATTTCAATGTATGAACGCTTCAAATATATCTTTATTTATTTGCATTTAAATGTTTCAAGCTTATTTAGATTGAACCCACTATAGGCGCTATAAAATGCTGTTTAAATAAAATAAAATTAGATCGTCCGCATAACAATGTTAACATTTTCTAAAACGAAGTGGGTAACCAAATATAGCAGAGCGTACTCATAAGGGGTCTCTGTTTAATAATTACTTCCTATACGGACGTCAAAATCACACCAGGCGTACTGGAGGTTATAATATACTACAATTATGGCGTTTCCTCCATATTTTATCATACTAATAACAACCATCTTCTAACTAGTTTAAGAGGCATTTCTAGTTCTTCACATTTGCACAAATGCGATTGTTTCAACTGGTAAATGTTTAACCAATACTTTGAGCGAATAAGCCAGGACACGGTGCCTTTGGGTGCCATTATTCGCTTATACCAAGTATTAGCCCTAGATGTCCCATACGTACCGGTACCCAGTCTTTAGGCGTCACACCACCCCATCTAGTAGTATATACCGCCAACAAAAATCCACACGCTGGCTTATAAAGGAAAACTTTGTGGTCCTTGACACTTAAAGTAATTTTGAGTAGACCTACCCGATCCTCCCTTATTGGTTCGGGTCCGGATGGTAAACTAAATGTCACCTACCTGCCTGTATCCAGTTTCCGGAAGTCACATTGCGCACTTATTATCCTCCCAGCCCAGAGTTCACATACTCGCGTATAATAGCAAATTCCGCGGTTCCTGACATTAAGACTCATTACTAGTCAACTTGACTCAAAACTGGCGGCCCTTATTGGCTGGTATCAGATCGTAGCCCTATATGTTCCCTACGTACCAGTACCCGGTCTTTGTGCGTCACATCACCTCCATCTAGTAGTTTCAATCTTAAAATTTGCATATATACCTATTTCGTTTAAATATGTAAAGGATAAATTTACACCGTTGCCCATATCGCTATTTCTGAAAAAGGGTATAGGCGTAGACAACTTTAGTATATATATATATCTAATATTCACATGTTATTTAGCAATTCACCATTAAACAGTCTAAGTCATTTTTGTCTAACTGGCTCCTACGATGATATTATATGCTAAAAACTTGGTTATACTTTTTATTTCGGCTTATCCAATCTAGTGATTGGCTTCTGGTTGTAGTTATCATCTTTTTAATTTGTATCAGTTATCATCACTTGATCAAAATGGGGCCTATTGTTTCATGTGGCGCTTGTACCCCCTAAACCTTCAGCTCAGTTTGAGGTTTAAAGGTTTTTTCCTGAAATAATTAAGTTAAATCAATACAAAATGATAAATTCAGACGGTTGGCTTCCTTTTAGACAATGAATTATGCTTGGGAAATAAAAGGTGCAGGGGCTGCTGCCCAATTAAACTGCATGTTTTATTTAATTAAAAAAAAACACAGAAACTTATTAAGTTATAAAATGTAATCGAATCAAATGCATGATTATTTTATTTCTGATACAAAAGTTAGCTTTTAAATTAAGCTATGCATGTAATTTTGAAAATCTTGTTGTTCAACTGTACGACTGGTTAGGGGGCATTTCTACATCTTAAATCAAGAAAAAATCATTACAAATGAACTATATATGTATGTAAAAAATAAAATATAATATGCATGCAAAACTTGATTTTGAACACATTGATTTTACGATTCGATTTGTGAACAAAGATCTGTGCACTTAATTAAAACAATACCCGATTAGTTTTAGCAATATTCTAATGCATTCAATTAGACCACTTTTTTCTAATATAATATTTAATCAATATAAATACAACATAATATTCTCGATTGTTATATCTAATATGCAATAACACCCTAATGATGGCTGACTTCACTTTAATTTGTGATGCTTATGTGTAAAACAGCTAGGCTGGAAACTCGAAGCAGGAAACTAACTGCTAAATGTATCAACTTATCTGTACCAGCATCTTAAGGATTGGGGGAAAATGGCGAAGTGTATGTTTATACAGTAGATATCAATAACAGTGTTTGTTTATCTACCTTTGAAAACGTGTTAAACCATTTGAGAACGAACCATACTTAATCAGCTTAAACAACCTAATCTCTTTACCCAAGTGATGATGCTATGCGTTAGAAATACCGTTATCAAACCTCTGATGAATGAGAATGAATACTAATCCAATGTCTAATTACATGACCAAAACAACTCCAATAATCCTTTCGAATGCAGACAATTGATTTCCCCATCCGGATGAAAATATCATAGTATTTGAATAGGTTAATCACGAAATTCTTAAACATCAATTAAAATATATAATTTTTAGCTATAAGTCCTTAAAACATTTAATTTTGTATTTGAACGATATACATCAAATTATTAAGCTTGAAATGAATGTTCACGAAGATTAATAAACTATGTAGTTCTCCATTCTAGGACTCATCATGTTTCTTATGCATGAATGTAAATAGCATTACCTTTGAAATACAAAATATGATTATCCTGTATGCGGATGGTATAACAAGCAAGAATTTGAATGTTTGCAGAAAATAAACTTAAACAGCTTGTCGGAGTGGAGCGATTGGGAAAAACAGTAACATGTGAAGAAAATAAGGCTGCAAAACAGGTAAAGACAATTATATCTATGAAAACACGACTCGTTTAAAAATAGAATTGATTAATATAAATAAATAAATAAATAAATAGATAGATAGATAGATAAATAAATAAATAAATAAATAAATAACTAAATAAATAAATAAATAAATAAATAAATAAATAAATAAATAAATAAATAAATAAATAAATAAATAAATAAATAAATAAATAAATAAATAAATAAATAATAATATATACTTATTTACTTTTAAGCTGGGAAATATGAGGTCATATTGACCCAAAATAAATTATTGAACGAGACGATAGAATAGAGAATACTGATTTTGAGGTTAACAACAACTGTATATTATTTCACAAAAAAAAGTTAATAGCTGTTTATCTACATGATAACGCATGACGTAGCATCACGTCATAATAACAGTATAGTTAATTGAGAATTCAACTGATATTAAACGCATTGCCAATCAGGTACGACAGTTGTATATTGATCAGAAAGAATAGCCTTTAATCATAGGTCAAATTAATCAATCTTAATACATGAATATTTATTGAGAAAATGAAATACAAACTATAAGATCTTAGTGTGCAAATGTTTGCTGTCTTTTTGCAATGGAAAACTAAAATTTATTTTGTCAAACTATCTTATATGTATTGCTATGTTCATTATTCGGGAACTAAGGGACAAATTCAGAACAGCCGCTCACACTAACACTCCAATCACATTCCCGCAAGGGACACTGAAGTGACTTTAGTGGTACAAGGGGGATGACACTCAAGAGATATGTTCGTAATCACACGCCTCACTAACACTCCACTTCATTAAGTCACCAATACAATACCAAATACATGTACTTGTTCATGATCATTTCGGATTATGGGGGTGTTTTCAGTAAACATTAAAAATATGTTTATATAAGATTTGGGTACCTTATTGTTAGAAATGGTGTCAAATAAAAGACAATTACTATTATAATTTGAAATTAATATTTTAAAACAATCGCTTGAATAAACATTTTGGAAATAAACAAAATGATGCAAAACGCATTGAAATGCACGTGTGTGTGTGTGTGTGTTTTAATATGTAGCCGTTATGCAATGTATCACATTAATTAATGTGTTTTCGTGTACAAATTTACTTTTTTGTTTGTTTGCAAAAACTGTTTTTTAGCGTTTAAAAATACTAAATGTTAAGTCGAAAACACATGGACAGAATAAGCGAATGAATCGGCTTCGGGTGTGAAAATAACACATCGGAGTGAATACCAACTCAAGTGATGTAGGATTTTTTTATAATAATAAATATGATAATAATAATAATAATAACAATAATAATAATAAGAAGAAGAAGAATAAGAAGAAGAAGAATTGCTTCCTAATTCAAAACATTATATATGCGCTTTCTTCTAAAATAATAATTAATCTTATGTTCCTATTGACAAATCAATATGCGAATACCGGCATTTTCCCTAAATGGATTGGTGATCAAATTTGTTTTATATTCGCTTTAGAGTGTTGATTGTTTCGTAAACAAGTATTGTTTAAGAAGCAAACACATATAAAAATGATTTGTGTTAATCTATGAATACATATGCTTTGATTAATCATTGTTTTCATAAAATGAAACAAATGTTCAATTGCATTGAAGTAGAGAAGTAGGACGCTAGGCCACCAACTTCACTCCGCAAGGCCGCTTGTTCTCAGATAATATTCAAGAGACCGGGATAATCCATTGAAGTACATTTTACTTCAATAAAGTGGACTTCAAAAATTGTGTTTAATTGGAAACAAATGATAAATCAATGTTTTATTCACAATTATATTATAATAGCGGCCTTATATTATTTCTTATTCAAAACATTTTTATATTAGTTTTTTCTAAAACAATGCTAAAACCATTGTTTTTTATGCAAAATGCAATACTCTGGAGCGATTATTAACATTTGTTTCAAAAACTTGATCGAGCAATCCAGCGCCATAGCAGCGTAAATCTTGGGGCCTAACGGCTTGATGGCCTAGCGGTCTAAAATTCCAATACCACTCAATCCAGCAGCCTAAAAAATAAGGAAATATGCTAATATGTTCGTAAGAACGTTGACCTTTGAATAAAAACATCTAATTTATCATTGTTGAAAAGAACGCATATTAAAAGTTTTGAAATACGAAACGTTGTTAGGCCGCTAGGAAGCGGGACCGCCAGGCCTCAAACTTCATGCTGTTAGGCCGCTAACTTCGCGTACATGGTTTTACGCAACATGTTCATTTCAGACCTTGGTCAGAGAAATAATATGTATTTTCCAGCCTACATTCAGTTGGATTTATTCTATTATTATTATTATTATCATCATATAATGATATTATTATTATTATTATTATTATTATTATTATTATTATTATTATTATTATTATTATTATTATTATTATTATCATTATTAATATTATTATTATTGTTGTTGTTACCGTCATCATCATCCGATCATAGGCTCCCTACATTTCTTGATTTGCTTTCAGTCCGAGATGTAATTTTCTTTAAAAAGTAGATTCATTCGTTTATTATTTCCATATAATGTGCTTTTTTATAAAGTCTTAATTTATTTTCAAACTCTAAGACCACTTTATGCAGACTATATTACACTATTCGAATACATATCCATATCACGTGATACTATTGAAAACGGTTATATTTAAAAAACAACAACAACAGAAAACGAATTTTAACGAATTTTGAAACTGTTATTTTAAATATTCACAATTCAAAACATATGTTAACATTAAATACTGTAAACACCACCATAGTGAAACAGATAATCCGACATGTTCATGAAAACATACATGTATTTGTACTGAATTGGTCATTTGATGAGATGGAGTGTAAGCGAGGCGTTTGAAAACAGAAAGATCTTTTGAGTGTCACTCCATTCATTCAACTCAAGTGATCACTTGAGTGTCCCTAACGGGATTGTGGTTGGAGTGTGAGTGAGAGTGCATGTTCATTCGGCCCTAATTTTAAAGAAGATTTTTAAAATAAGACTAAAAATGGAAATGGAAATCCTTGTACCACACAGGGCCAGTCTAGAGAGCAAAAAACCTTAATTTGAACAAACTGTGTAAAGCACCATTACACCATGCTCAAAAACTTTATTTCAAGGGTCTGCGACTTGCGGTTTCAGGAAATTTTCTTTATTTTTTTTACTTCAGACGCTATTTATTAAGGCCAAGGCATGCTTTGGCCAAAGGAATATTATTTGATTTTTGTTAGTTAAAAAACAGCAAAAATATGAGGCTACATAAAACTTATCAAAATTCTTGCCCTTGTGATTGAGAAACATCTTGGGCAGGCCAATTTTTGGAAACAAAGCAATCATTTTATGTTGTTGTAAAATTGGCATTGAAAAAAAATTGACGCACGGAAGTGTGAACACCGCCTCCAGCACTCGTCCACCAATACTTGCACGTGTCTTCTAGGGGAAGGCCTTGATCTTAGGTAAAACCAAACAGACGTTCAAAAGCATGTCAATATCTTAGTGGTTTACAGCCATAGTCAGACGCGTAGCTAGCCCTCTATTAATGAATGTGCTTGCACCCCCCTCGGAACATTTGTAAACCACGGTGCAATCTGGTTCATTCTGGTCGTTCTGAGGTGCTTTTGTAGTATTTTTAGTATTTTTTAAAGTATTTTGAAATAAACATCAGGTAGTCAAGTATGCGTATTGCAACGTTGTCTGTTTTGTGTCAATATCATATGGATTCAGCCGAGTACTCGTATATCTATATTTACGCGCCTGAACTCTGAATATTACTAATCTGTGACGGATATCGACCGACACTTGTATCCGAGAACAAGGTGCTGGAAGACAAATATATGTGTATAACGGCCAAAATAGACCTGCAGTTCTACTGTGAACATTGCAGTGTAATGGGGATTTGAACGTATGTACAAGGTAATATTATGATGCACACCAATTGCTTGGTCCGGGGTTGTAAGAATCCAATTCAAGCAGATAATAAGTGTCATCTTCAATGTTTCGATATACACTTTTGCAAAGAATGGTTGTTATTGGGTTGATTGTTAAAACAAGAAGTGCAAAATGCATTGTTTGCACAATATCACAGACTGCGAATTTTGTCACCACATTTTCACAGCCCATTCCTGAACTTAGTAGTCTGGGTCTGTTTCAGCATTGATTCAAACCCGCCACTACTAAATAAAGTTGAAACATGCGAGAAATTTGAATTAGCTCGTGAGACAAAGACATTCTGCAGGTCACAACTATAATGGGTTGTACCTGCTATAACCCCGTTATTGCACTTTGGACACTTATTCATCAGAATTTTATGAGGATGTGTGTACTGTTGCATTAAAAATAATATTTTTTCATACTTTAAATATTATATCTAATGTGCATGCCCTACTAAAACGGGCCGGTGTTTTTTGAGTGCCAATTTGACATGAACAATGATGACTTTAACCCTAAACTAAAAAAAACCATGAAAGTTATTTATACGGCCGCTTTTTAGAGTCATGATCGCGCCATGGATTTAATAAAAATAAATACCCTGTTAAATACATCTGATAAGTTCAATTCAAATTGACGAAAGTTGTGCATTGATATATTAACGCAATTGCATGTATTCAGAAAGTCTCTGACGTGTGGCTGAACCAGTGTTAAAATGGCCATAGTGAAGAAAGTGATATTTACTGATTAGTTAATTAAGATATTTCGCGCTAATTGTACAATAAGTAAACAGTGAAGGCGTGTCACATTGGAACTGAAATATATGGATTTCAATACAACTTTTGAAGAAGCGCAACATTTGGATTTTTTTACTATTATTTTGGTCTTTGAAGATATTATTTTAGCAAACTTTTATACAATTATCTAAACGAAAAATAGCTCATTGTGATAAGCATACAGATAATTCCCTTTCGAATTCCCAAAACGCTTAAAAGGGTAAAATGGCACAAATTAAACCAAACAAAAAATCGGCTGAACTTAATACTGTTTTAAGGGACTTAAGATGTATCGAGCAATTGGGGCCGGAGGTCTGAAAATGGTTCATGATAAAGCTGACGTCACAGTAATCTTGGACCCTGATTTTATTATCGAAGATTTAATCGGCTGACAACGCGATCTGATTATTTTTTAAACTTATATATCGCCCATGTGCATTTTAGTCTTAGCAACAATAACTGTTTATTCGTCGTATTGTTTAAAATTCGAAAATCATATCACAAATAACGTTTGAAAAGTGAATTCTTCGACAGTGTATACTTTTGAAATTCTTTTTCGGGCGGATTCATCTTTCATAAAAACGTGGTTTGAAATATTCATTTCAATTTGAACATCATAACTATTGCATTGAAATTGTAAAAAATAAAATAAAAAGTTCATTCAATAAGTTTTCATAGAAAACATTACCGATAAAAATAGGAAGATCAACCATAATTTATGTCCACTGCCTCATGGGTTTTAGACCTATTTGTGTCGAAATGAGAAATCCTGAGATGAATTGTGCGGCGTCTGCAGTCTGCTCAAAATTACATGTAATCATAACGAATGAGATTTCGGCGCATCACCTTCTGCTCTTAAGAAATGGTTTGTTCAGTCCCACAGAAGTACCACAAAGGTTTAAAACAAGCTTGACACGGAAGGGCTGGCCGGAAGGATAAGTATTGAAAATGTATCTATTCACAAACTTTGACATTGACTCATAGATGTGAGTGCGAGGTTGGTGCCACGACACTTGAAAGTGACGATAATGCAAATGGGGCAATTACCATAAAAATATAAAAATGAGTCATTCTCACCATGCGGTTGTGCGGCATAGTTGTTTCGCAAGAGACCCTGCTTCGAATCCTAATCCCGAGTGGAACTATTACTTATCTAGGAAACATACTATACTGGATACTTAATATTGGCACCGTTTAGGGGCCATTTTGAGTTAACAGTTTTCGGTTTCTGACTTATATTGTCTGAAGGTTGCAACTAAGTTAATCTTATCACTTTCAGCTTTTAAACAAAGCTTAAAAAGATCATTGCTTGGGTTCGCGTCTAGGCCCTCACACTAAGTGACCGATATTCTATACTGTAATAATTAAGAAAACCCAAATTATTTTTCTTATAAAGATTACACATAGTTGAGAACCTAAATGTTGAGAAAATGCATATATCAAGGTTATGAAAAAAATATCATTATGTCGGTATAGAAGCTAGAAGCACATACTTGTACAATGCACAATCCCCCCTTGACCTACAATCACGCCTACTGCTTTATTTTCAGAGATTCAATCGACTTTTCAAGATATTTATGGTGTTTTTCACATTTCAATTTAAAAGTCAACTACTGTGTGTCCAAAGTAATAAAACACGACTTGCATGAACATATATCCTTATATACTCGGTTACAACACATTTAATTGTCAACATTTAAAAACAAGTATCTCTAAGACACAAGTATTATGCTATTCTTGAAAATGTTAACTCTTACTTACGCTTATATAAAGGCAATTAAGTATCCATGAGTTATTTACAGCGACTAAAACATACATGATATGAGTAAAGGGTGTTGCATTTACAGAATATTCATTTGCATATGGTAGACATATTTCATGCATTACTTGTGAAGTGGTAATGCAAACAACACAATGGAACTACTCAATGAAGTCCGAATTCCTCGGTTTAAGTGTCAGCGGCCAGTCATTGTCAGACGGGACACTAGTGTTGTCTCTACGTCGTTCAGTTCAGGATTCAAGCGATTGACTGTTGAATGTTCGCAAAAATCATATTTTAGTATTCTTAGAATTGGACTTTCTTTGGACATTAAGCAAGAGAGGACTTCTGTGACATTTCATGTGTTTCAAATTTAGTTGAAGAGTTACTGGTCAAAAGATCTCATTTAAAGATTCACTCTCACGCCCAAATTAGAGTAACCTCAATTGAAAGAAGTGTTTCAATTTATCAAAATAAAGAAATATAATTAAAAATATAATGAAGGACACCGTCTGTAATATGAAACAAAGGAAAAACGGTATTTCGTTTTTTTCTTTTTTTCTTTTACTTGATGGCTGTTATTATCTTAGGACCCACCAGTCATTTAGGTTTTGTACGGTTTTAGCTACTGAATACACGTTTATAATCTTGTTATGAGTAAGAAATATTTTCCATAAATGCATAATTTCGCAGTTCGTTTCGCCGATAATAGTTAACACATAAATACACTGAAACAGCCAGTCATCTAATCATCACTATTAACGCATCATTACGCGTTAAACAGTAATGTAACAGAATTAAACTTGTGTTTTACTTTTTTAAACCGTTCTTTTTCTAAAGTAATATGCATATATGAACTGAACCTGTAAACCAATAAACAAGAAGTATAAATTGAAAATAAATAACCTATTACACTTGTTTTATTTCTAATGATTTCGGCAACATTTGTTGACAACGGAAATAGAAAAGGCTATTAATGGCCTGTACGATTTGAACTCAATTTATGGAATGATTATCAGCAGCATGCACTCCTTACGCATTCCATAAAGAAAATATTTTACCTTTGATTAATGTTTATGTAGATCCAGACCAGTTAAGTAGCATTAAAAGATGACAGCTTTTGTATATATAAAATCACATATTTCGTAGGCTTCAAGACAAACATATCAGTTTGCATGATAAAATAATACGTGCAGGTACATAAGTGTATATTTTTACTCTCAAATACAGATATTGTTAAATTAACCACCAAACCTGTTTTAATATACTTGAATTTCGATTCAATGCTTTGTACAAGTAGTTAAGTGATAATCCTTTTAGATGTATCATAGTTTCTTAGCTTAAAAAAGTCATGTAAATAAGAGTAATTATCTTTTTTAGAATAGACTTAATTGTTTTTTATCCTTTATTAACAATATCAAGATATGTTGTTGTATTTTTAGTCTCCTGTAATTCAATTTTATAAATGGATGTGCACTGAACTCTTAAATATTTATATTTTATGTTTTGTCATTTTGTGTACATATGATACATGAATAAACTATAAAACTGCAGTGAAAATCATTTATTATGGCACATTATAAAAAATATATCAGATAACTGTTGTGAGTCACAATTGTTCAATTACTAACTAAGATATAATATGTGTTTTATTTGGCTTGCAACTCCGAGCATATTCATTTTATCTGAAGTAACATATCCGAACGTATTTGTAAGTATATGTACCTTAAATGGTTTTGAAATGAACTGTTCCCATTTATATCAGTATATAAATATAGAACACGGTTTTCTGTAATATAGAGACGAAGCACATGCGACCATAATTGCCATTCGTTATTCGCAAATAGTTTCGTCAGGTCCGTCACCCTTGGTAGTGACTGTAGGCCAAATTGAAACTTCCTCGACGTTTGGTTCGAATGTCCAATTAAACATTTTAAAATACAACGATTATAAATTATAATAAGCACTTTTGTCATTTGTGTTTATTAAATTTTTAATAAAATAACTAATACAACTAAAAAGAACATGTCGTTCTTATAGTCTGCAAAGCATTGAATATACATCAACCTTTGGGCGACACGAAAACACGGAAAGTACGCTTATTGCGAAAATATTTTTTTGAGGGAATTTCGGAATCTTTAAAGTTGAACACAATTAACTTTTCTGTTAGAAAATATTATGTTCTTTACATTTATGAATTCTTATCTAAAACATATACCTATGACAAGAAAATTATTGATAAAAATTTAAATGTATCCCAAAGGTTGTTTTCAAAATATACACACTTTTTTGAAATTCATGATTTTTCCTTAAATGCTATTCCTGCTGATTAGTGCTTAATGACTGAACCTTTTTTAAAGCGTTCAAAATTGTTTGCAAAATTGTTTTATTATTTTAAAAAATAAATTGATAGAAAAAAACACAATTACTTTTGGGCGACACAACATATATCCTATGGGCGACACGAGTCTCCCAAAGGTTGCATCAAAGTTACCCAAAGGTTGGATTGGTCTAAATATATATATATATATATATATATATATATATATATATATATATATATATATATTTAGACCAATCCAACCTTTGGGTAACTTTGATGCAACCTTTGGGAGACTCGTGTCGCCCATAGGATATATGTTGTGTCGCCCAAAAGTAATTGTGTTTTTTTCTATCAATTTATTTTTTAAAATAATAAAACAATTTTGCAAACAATTTTGAACGCTTTAAAAAAGGTTCAGTCATTAAGCACTAATCAGCAGGAATAGCATTTAAAGAAAAATCATGAATTTCAAAAAAGTGTGTATATTTTGAAAACAACCTTTGGGATACATTTAAATTTTTATCAATAATTTTCTTGTCATAGGTATATGTTTTAGATAAGAATTAATAAATGTAAAGAACATAATATTTTTTAACAGGAAAGTTAATTGTGTTCAACTTTAAAGATTCCGAAATTCCCTCAAAAAAATATTTTCGCAATAAGCGTACTTTCCGTGTTTTCGTGTCGCCCAAAGGTTGATGTATATTCAATGCTTTGCAGACTATAAGAACGACATGTTCTTTTTAGTTGTATTAGTTATTTTTTAAAAATTTAATAAACACAAATGACAAAAGTGCTTATTATAATTTATAATAGTTGTATTTTAAAATGTTTAATTGGACATTCGAACCAAACGTCGAGGAAGTTTTAATTTGGCCTACAGTCACTACCAAGGGTGACGGACCTGATGCAACTATTTGCGAATAACGAATGGCAATTATGGTCGCATGTGCTTCGTCTCTATATTACAGAAAACCGTGTTCTATATTTATATACTGATATAAATGGGAACAGTTCATTTCAAAACCATTTAAGGTACATATACTTACAAATACGTTCGGATATGTTACTTCAGATAAAATGAATATGCTCGGAGTTGCAAGCTAAATAAAGCACATATTATATCTTAGTTAGTAATTGAACAATTGTGACTCACAACAGTTATCTGATATATTTTTTATAATGTGCCATAATAAATGATTTTCACTGCAGTTTTATAGTTTATTCATGTATCATATGTACACAAAATGACAAAACATAAAATACAAATATTTAAGAGTTCAGTGCACATCCATTCATAAAATTGAATTACAGGAGACTAAAAATACAACAACATATCTTGATATTGTTAATAAAGGATAACAAACAATTAAGTCTATTCTAAAAAAGATAACTACTCTTATTTACATGACTTTTTTAAGCTAAGAAACTATGATACATCTAAAAGGATTATCACTTAACTACTTGTACAAAGCATTGAATCGGAATTCAAGTATATTAAAACAGGTTTTGGTGGTTAATTTAACAATATCTGTATTTGAGAGTAAAAATATACACTTATGTACCTGCACGTATTATTTTATCATGCAAACTGATATGTTTGTCTTGAAGCCTACGAAATATGTGATTGTATATATACAAAAGCTGTCATCTTTTAATGCTACTTAACTGGTCTGGATCTACATAAACATTAATCAAAGGTAAAATATTTTCTTTATGGAATGCGTAAGGAGTGCATGCTGCTGATAATCATTCCATAAATTGAGTTCAAATCGTACAGGCCATTAATAGCCTTTTCTATTTCCGTTGTCAACAAATGTTGCCGAAATCATTAGAAATTTTTTATTGGTTTACAGGTTCAGTTCATATATGCATATTACTTTAGAAAAAGAACGGTTTAAAAAAGTAAAACACAAGTTTAATTCTGTTACATTACTGTTTAACGCGTAATGATGCGTTAATAGTGATGATTAGATGACTGGCTGTTTCCGTGTATTTATGTGTTAACTATTATCGGCGAAACGAACTGCGAAATTATGCATTTATGGAAAATATTTCTTACTCATAACAAGATTATAAACGTGTATTCAGTAGCTAAAACCGTACAAAACCTAAATGACTGGTGGGTCCTAAGATAATAACAGCCATCAAGTAAAAGAAAAAAAGAAAAGAAAAAGAAATACCGTTTTTCCTTTGTTTCATATTACAGACGGTGTCCTTCATTATATTTTTAATTATATTTCTTTATTTTGATAAATTGAAACACTTCTTTCAATTGAGGTTACTCTAATTTGGGCGTGAGAGTGAATCTTTAAATGAGATCTTTTGACCAGTAACTCTTCAACTAAATTTGAAACACATGAAATGTCACAGAAGTCCTCTCTTGCTTAATTTCCAAAGAAAGTCCAATTCTAAGAATACTAAAATATGATTTTTGCGAACATTCAACAGTCAATCGCTTGAATCCTGAACTGTACGACGTAGAGACAACACTAGTGTCCCGTCTGACAATGACTGGCCGCTGACACTTAAACCGAGGAATTCGGACTTCATTGAGTAGTTCCATTTTGTTGTTTGCATTACCACTTCACAAGTAATGCATGAAATATGTCTACCATATGCAAATGAATAGTCTGTAAATGCAAGACCCTTTACTCATATCATGTATGTTTTAGTCGCTGTAAATAACTCATGGATACTTAATTGCCTTTATATAAGGGTAAGTAAGAGTTAACATTTTCAAGAATAGCATAATACTTGTGTCTTAGAGATAGTTGTTTTTTAAATGTTGACAATTAAATGTGTTGTAACCGAGTATATAAGGATATATGTTCATGCAAGTCGTGTTTTATTACTTTGGACACACAGTAGTTGACTTTTAAATTGAAATGTGAAAAACACCATAAATATCTTGAAAAGTCGATTGAATCTCTGAAAATAAATCAGTAGGCGTGATTGTAGGTCAAGGGGGGATTGTGCATTGTAAAAGTATGTGCTTCTAGCTTCTATACCGACATAATGATATTTTTTTCATAACCTTGATATATGCATTTTCTCAACATTTAGGTTCTCAACTATGTGTAATCTTTATAAGAAAAATAATTTGGGTTTTCTTAATTATTACAGTATAGAATATCGGTCACTTAGTGTGAGGGCCTAGACGCGAACCCAAGCAATGCTCTTTTTAAGCTTTATTTAACAGCTGAAAGTGATAAGATTAACTTAGTTGCAACCTTCAGACAATATAAGTCAGAAACCGAAAACTGTTAACTCAAAATGGCCCCTAAACGGTGCCAATATTAAGTATCCAGTATACTATGTTTCCTAGATAAGCAATAGTTCCACTCGGGATTAGGATTCGAAGCAGGGTCTCTTGCGAAACAACTATGCCGCACAACCGCATGGTGAGAATGACTCATTTTTATATTTTTATGGTAATTGCCCCATTTGCATTATCGTCACTTTCAAGTGTCGTGGCACCAACCTCGCACTCACATCTATGAGTCAATGTCTAAGTTTGTGAATAGATACATTTTCAATACTTATCCTTCCGGCCAGCCCTTCAGTGTCAAGCTTGTTTTAAACCTTTATGGTACTTCTGTGGGACTGATCAAACCATTTCTTAAGAGCAGAAGGTGATGCGCCGAAATCTCATTCGTTATGATTACATGTAATTTTGAGCAGACTGCAGACGCCGCACAATTCATCTCAGGATTTCTCATTTCGACACAAATAGGTCTAAAACCCATGAGGCAGTGGACATAAATTATGGTTGATCTTCATATTTTTATCGGTAATGTTTTCTATGAAAACTTATTGAATGAACTTTTTTTATTTTATTTTTTACAATTTCAATGCAATAGTTATGATGTTCAAATTGAAATGAATATTTCAAACCACGTTTTTTCGAAAGATGAATCCGCTCGAAAAAGAATTTCAAAAGTATACACTGTCGAAGAATTCACTTTTCAAACGTTATTTGTGATATGATTTTCGAATTTTAAACAATACGACGAATAAACAGTTATTGTTGCTAAGACTAAAATGCACATGGGCGATATATAAGTTTCAAAAATAATCAGATCGCGTTGTCAGACTTTCTGAATACATGCAATTGCGTTAATATATCAATGCACAACTTTCGTCAATTTGAATTGAACTTACCAGATGTATTTAACAGGGTATTTATTTTTATTTAATCCATGGCGCGATCATGACTCTAAAAAGCGGCCGTATAAATAACTTTCATGTTTGTTTTTTTAGTTTAGGGTTAAAGTCATCATTGTTCATGTCAAATAGGCACTCAAAAAACACCGGCCCGTTTTAGTAGGGCATGCACATTAGATATAATATTTAAAGTATGAAAAAAATATGATTTTTAATGCAACAGTACACACATCCTCATAAAAATCTGATGAATAAGTGTCCAAAGTGCAATAACGGGGTTATAGTAGGTACAACCCATTATAGTTGTGACCTGCTGAATGTCTTTGTCTCACGAGCTAATTCAAATTTCTCGCATGTTTCAACTTTATTTAGTAGTGGCGGGTTTGAATCAATGCTGAAACAGACCCAGACTACTACGTTCAGGAATGGGCTGTGAAAATGTGGTGACAAAATTCGCCGTTTGTGATATTGTGCAAACAATGCATTTTGCACTTCTTGTTTTAACAATCAACCCAATAACAACCATTCTTTGCAAAAGTGTATATCGAAACATTGAAGATGACACTTATTATCTGCTTGAATTGGATTCTTACAACCCCGGACCAAGCAATTGGTGTGCATCATAATATTACCTTGTACATACGTTCAAATCCCCATTACACTGCAATGTTTACAGTAGAACTGCAGGTCTATTTTGGCCGTTATACACATATATTTGTCTTCCAGCACCTTGTTCTCGGATACAAGTGTCGGTCGATATCCGTCACAGGTTAGTAATATTCAGAGTTAA
The DNA here is from genome assembly GCF_026914265.1 of Mya arenaria. NCBI lineage: Eukaryota > Metazoa > Mollusca > Bivalvia > Myida > Myidae > Mya > Mya arenaria. Next base: position 33,601,902 of record NC_069133.1, on the reverse strand, counting down.
ATGGACTATCAGGCGCGTAAATATAGATATACGAGTACTCGGCTGAATCCATATGATATTGACACAAAACAGACAACGTTGCAATACGCATACTTGACTACCTGATGTTTATTTCAAAATACTTTAAAAAATACTAAAAATACTACAAAAGCACCTCAGAACGACCAGAATGAACCAGATTGCACCGTGGTTTACAAATGTTCCGAGGGGGGTGCAAGCACATTCATCAATAGAGGGCTAGCTACGCGTCTGACTATGGCTGTAAACCAAACACTAAGATATTTGTATTGGCATGCTTTTGAACGTGTGTTTGGTTTTACCTAAGATCAAGGCCTTCCCCTAGAAGACACGTGCAAGTATTGGTGGACGAGTGCTGGAGGCGGTGTTCACTCTTCCGTGCGTCAAATTTTTTTCAATGCCAATTTTACAACAACATAAAATGATTGCTTTGTTTCCAAAAATTGGCCTGCCCAATATGTTTCTCAATCACAAGGGCAAGAATTTTGATAAGTTGTATGTAGCCTCATATTTTTGCTGTTAACTAACAAAAATCAAATAATATTCCTTTGGCCAAAGCATGCCTTGGCCTTAGTAAATAGCGTCTGAAGTAAAAAAAAAATAAAGAAAATTTCCTGAAACCTCAAGTCGCAGACCCTTGAAATAAAGTTTTTGACCATGGTGTAATGGTGCTTTACACAGTTTGTTCAAATTAAGGTTTTTTGCTCTCTAGACTGGCCCTGTGTGGTACAAGGATTTCCATTTCCTTTTTTAGTCTTATTTTAAAAATCTTCTTTAAAATTAGGGCCGAATGAACATGCACTCTCACTCACACTCCAACCACAATCCCGTTAGGGACACTCAAGTGATCACTTGAGTTGAATGAATGGAGTGACACTCAAAAGATCTTTCTGTTTTCAAACGCCTCGCTTACACTCCATCTCATCAAATGACCAATTCAGTACAAATACATGTATGTTTTCATGAACATATCGGATTATCTGTTTCACTATGGTGGTGTTTACAGTATTTAATGTTAACATATGTTTTGAATTGTGAATATTTAAAATAACAGTTCCAAAATTCGTTAAAATTCGTTTTCTGTTGTTGTTTTTTTTTAAATATAACCGTTTTCAATAGTATCACGTGATATGGATATGTATTCGAATAGTGTAATATAGTCTGCATAAAGTGGTCTAAGAGTTTGAAAATAAATTAAGACTTTATAAAAAAGCACATTATATGGAAATAATAAACGAATGAATCTACTTTTTAAAGAAAATTACATCTCGGACTGAAAGCAAATCAAGAAATGTAGGGAGCCTATGATCGGATGATGATGACGGTAACAACAACAACAATAATAATAATAATAATAATAATAATAATAATAATAATATCATTATATGATGATAATAAAAATAATAATAGAATAAATCCAACTGAATGTAGGCTGGAAAATACATATTATTTCTCTGACCAAGGTCTGAAATGAACATGTTGCGTAAAACCATGTACGCGAAGTTAGCGGCCTAACAGCATGAAGTTTGAGGCCTGGCGGTCCCGCTTCCTAGCGGCCTAACAAAGTTTCGTATTTCAAAACTTTTAATATGCGTTCTTTTCAACAATAATAAATTAGATGTTTTTATTCAAAGGTCAACGTTCTTACGAACATATTAGCATATTTCCTTATTTTTTAGGCTGCTGGATTGAGTGGCATCGGAATTTTAGACCGCTAGGCCATCAAGCCGTTAGGCCCCAAGATTTACGCTGCTATGGCGCTGGATTGCTCGATCAAGTTTTTGAAACAAATGTTAATAATCGCTCCAGAGTATTGCATTTTGCATAAAAAACAATGGTTTTAGCATTGTTCTAGAAAAAAACCTAATATAAAAATGTTTTGAATAAGAAATAATATAAGGCCGCTATTATAATATAATTGTGAATAAAACATTGATTTATCATTTGTTTCCAATTAAACACAATTTTTGAAGTCCACTTTATTGAAGTAAAATGTACTTCAATGGATTATCCCGGTCTCTTGAATATTATCTGAGAACGAGCGGCCTTGCGGAGTGAAGTTGGTGGCCTAGCGTCCTACTTCTCTACTTCAATGCAATTGAACATTTGTTTCATTTTATGAAAACAATGATTAATCAAAGCATATGTATTCATAGATTAACACAAATCATTTTTATATGTGTTTGCTTCTTAAACAATACTTGTTTACGAAACAATCAACACTCTAAAGCGAGTATAAAACAAATTTGATCACCAATCCATTTAGGGAAAATGCCGGTATTCGCATATTGATTTGTCAATAGGAACATAAGATTAATTATTATTTTAGAAGAAAGCGCATATATAATGTTTTGAATTAGGAAGCAATTCTTCTTCTTATTATTCTTCTTCTTATTATCATTATTATTGTTATTATTATTATTATCATATTTATTATTATAAAAAAAATCCTACATCACTTGAGTTGGTATTCACTTCGATGTGTTATTTTCACACCCGAAGCCGATTCATTCGCTTATTCTGTCCATGTGTTTTCGACTTAACATTTAGTATTTTTAAACGCTAAAAAACAGTTTTTGCAAACAAACAAAAAATAAATTTATACACGAAAACACATTAATTAACGTGATACATTGCATAACGGCTACATATTAAAACACACACACACACACACACACACACACACACACACACACACGTGCATTTCAATGCGTTTTGCATCATTTTGTTTATTTCCAAAATGTTTATTCAAGCGATTGTTTTAAAATATTAATTTCAAATTATAATAGTAATTGTCTTTTATTTGACACCATTTCTAACAATAAGGTACCCAAATCTTATATAAACATATTGTTTATGTTTACTGAAAACACCCCCATAATCCGAAATGATCATGAACAAGTACATGTATTTGGTAATGTATTGGTGACTTAATGAAGTGGAGTGTTAGTGAGGCGTGTGATTACGAACATATCTCTTGAGTGTCATCCCCCTTGTACCACTAAAGTCACTTCAGTGTCCCTTGCGGGAATGTGGTTGGAGTGTTAGTGTGAGCGGCTGTTCTGAATTTGTCCCTTAGTTCCCGAATAATGAACATAGCAATACATATAAGATAGTTTGACAAAATAAATTTTAGTTTTCCATTGCAAAAAGACAGCAAACATTTGCACACTAAGATCTTATAGTTTGTATTTCATTTTCTCAATAAATATCCATGTATTAAGATTGATTAATTTGACCTATGATTAAAGGCTATTCTTTCTGATCAATATACAACTGTCGTACCTGATTGGCAATGCGTTTAATATCAGTTGAATTCTCAATTAACTATACTGTTATCATGACGTGATGCTACGTCATGCGTTATCATGTAGATAAACAGCTATTAACTTTTTTTTGTGAAATAATATACAGTTGTTGTTAACCTCAAAATCAGTATTCTCTATTCTATCGTCTCGTTCGATAATTTATTTTGGGTCAATATGACCTCATATTTCCCAGCTTAAAAGTAAATAAGTATATATTATTATTTATTTATTTATTTATTTATTTATTTATTTATTTATTTATTTATTTATTTATTTATTTATTTATTTATTTATTTATTTATTTATTTATTTATTTATTTATTTGTTTGTTTGTTTGTTTGTTTATTTATTTATTTATTTATTTATTTATTTCTTTATTTATTTATTTATTTATTTATTTATTTATTTATTTATTTATATTAATCCATTCTATTTTTAAACGAGTCGTGTTTTCATAGATATAATTGTCTTTACCTGTTTTGCAGCCTTATTTTCTTCACATGTTACTGTTTTTCCCAATCGCTCCACTCCGACAAGCTGTTTAAGTTTATTTTCTGCAAACATTCAAATTCTTGCTTGTTATACCATCCGCATACAGGATAATCATATTTTGTATTTCAAAGGTAATGCTATTTACATTCATGCATAAGAAACATGATGAGTCCTAGAATGGAGAACTACATAGTTTATTAATCTTCGTGAACATTCATTTCAAGCTTAATAATTTGATGTATATCGTTCAAATACAAAATTAAATGTTTTAAGGACTTATAGCTAGAAATTATATATTTTAATTGATGTTTAAGAATTTCGTGATTAACCTATTCAAATACTATGATATTTTCATCCGGATGGGGAAATCAATTGTCTGCATTCGAAAGGATTATTGGAGTTGTTTTGGTCATGTAATTAGACATTGGATTAGTATTCATTCTCATTCATCAGAGGTTTGATAACGGTATTTCTAACGCATAGCATCAACACTTGGGTAAAGAGATTAGGTTGTTTAAGCTGATTAAGTATGGTTCGTTCTCAAATGGTTTAACACGTTCTCAAAGGTAGATAAACAAACACTGTTATTGATATCTACTGTATAAACATACACTTCGCCATTTTCCCCCAATCATTTAAGATGCTGGTACAGATAAGTTGATACATTTAGCAGTTAGTTTCCTGCTTCGAGTTTCCAGCCTTGCTGTTTTACACATAAGCATCACAAATTTAAGTGAAGTCAGCCATTTTTAGGGTGTTTTTGCATATTAGATATAACAATCGAGAATATTATGTTGTATTTATATTGATTAACTATTATATTAGAAAAAAGTGGTCTAATTGAATGCATTAGAATATTGCTAAAACTAATCGGGTATTGTTTTAATTAAGTGCACAGATCTTTGTTCACAAATCGAATCGTAAAATCAATGTGTTCAAAATCAAGTTTTGCATGCATATTATATTTTATTTTTTACATACATATATAGTTCATTTGTAATGATTTTTCTTGATTTAAGATGTAGAAATGCCCCCTAACAAGTCGTACAGTTGAACAACAAGATTTTCAAAATTACATGCATAGCTTAATTTAAAAGCTAACTTTTGTATCAGAAATAAAATAATCATGCATTTGATTCGATTACATTTTATAACTTAATAAGTTTCTGTGTTTTTTTAATTAAATTAAACATGCAGTTTAATTGGGCAGCAGCCCCTGCACCTTTTATTTCCCAAGCATAATTTATTGTCTAAAAGGAAGCCAACCGTCTGAATTTATCATTTTGTATTGATTTAACTTAATTATTTCAGGAAAAAACCTTTAAACCTCAAACTGAGCTGAAGGTTTAGGGGGTACAAGCGCCACATGAAACAATAGACCCCATTTTGATCAAGTGATGATAACTGATACAAATGAAAAAGATGATAACTACAACAAAATTACTTTAAGTGTCAAGGACCACAAAGTTTTCCTTTATAAGCCAGCGTGTGGATTTTTGTTGGCGGTAAATACTACTAGATGGGGTGGTGTGACGCCTAAAGACTGGGTACCGGTACGTATGGGACATCTAGGGCTAATACTTGGTATAAGCGAATAATGGCACCCAAAGGCACCGTGTCCTGGCTTATTCGCTCAAAGTATTGGTTAAACATTTACCTGTTGAAACAATCGCATTTGTGCAAATGTGAAGAACTAGAAATGCCTCTTAAACTAGTTAGAAGATGGTTGTTATTAGTATGATAAAATATGGAGGAAACGCCATAATAGTAGTATATTATAACCTCCAGTACGCCTGGTGTGATTTTGACGTCCGTATAGGAAGTAATTATTAAACAGAGACCCCTTATGAGTACGCTCTGCTATATTTGGTTACCCACTTCGTTTTAGAAAATGTTAACATTGTTATGCGGACAATCTAATTTTATTTTATTTAAACAGCATTTTATAGCGCCTATAGTGGGTTCAATCTAAATAAGCTTGAAACATTTAAATGCAAATAAATAAACATATATTTGAAGCGTTCATACATTGAAATTCTTATTATCAGGTTAATGATTAAGTCAAATGTATTAGACAAAGAATAGGGAAACCATATCTTTTATTCACAAGAAAAAGCAAAAAAAAAAAAGTTCAAGTTATATTTCAAAATACATATACATTTATAAAGATACATATAACAGCAAATTCACTTTTATAAGCAAAAGAAAAAAAAATGATTTCGAATGCCATAAAGCATAAAAAGTGAACTTGCATAATATAACTTTCATACTTATCTTCAGTGCATTTTTATGGGGATGTATATTGATTTATCGGTTAAGACTTTATACCTCTCGGGGTGTTAACATAGATTTCTTTATAAGAAGATGCATGCCGCATTAGCGGATACGGTTGTTGATTAGTCAGTCCTGTTATCTCGACACCACCTACCGTCTGGTGATCGGCATTTTCACAATCAGCTGGGTTTAATCGTTTATAGCTCAAATATTTCACATTGTTTATAATTGAAGCCTTGATGAAAGCATAACAGTTAGATGGCAGTATTTTGTATTGGTTAATTCATTTTTGATTGTGATCGTTTCTGACCGAAAAGGTTTGGGAAGTCAAATTTATATGATTTAAAGAAAAAAATGCACTGCCTCTTCCTAACAAGATGTCACAGAGAACACTGACTATTATTAAAAAGAACAGAAAACATGAATGTACCAACAACCAGCCATAAAGCATAAGTCTAAGACGGAAAATTACACAAACCTTCAAAGAATTGGCTGGCTCCAGTTGTTTTGCGCAGTCACATAAAATATTCCTTAAAAATGTCGGGCAGCAAAAACAAAACAATGGTAGGGAAGGTGTGTGTTTTTATGAATATCTCATATTGAAATAAGAAATTGTCAGTAATATAATGAAATATAATGAAATAAATAAGACTTATGTGTGATACAGGGCAGTATTATTACGTTACTAAAATGCAGATTTTGCCTTGATGTATTTTTAGGCAACATGCAGAAACCCTCCCAAAGCAGGGAATGTAGTTAGTGAGAAGTATGCCACAAAACACGTTTTGCATATTTCTTTATAAGACTTATTGCTATGTTTCTTAAATGTTGTATGAAAAATGATTTTAGCAAGAGATAAATCAGTGATCGTAAAGCTTTAACGTCACTAAAAGCCAGAACACAAGAAGAGACGCCACAAAAAAGGTGGAAATATATTGACACCTAAGACTACATATACATCGTAACCAAAATAAAATTGATGTTGTTTTAATCTTATACAGACTAAACGAATTATATCTGTATTTTGCATGTACTTTGAATAGCATTTTTGTAATATTTTGTTCGAAATTATCCTTTTTTATACGCCATAGCGTTTATTTTTTGTACGCATTTATACTGGATTTACTTGTACTGCTGTAATAAATAACTTGTTGATTAAATTGTAATTTATCATTTTTAAAAGAATCATATGTCTATGGTGTTTAAACTATTCAAGATCTTTGCATAAATAAACTTATTTCAGCACTTATGTACGTGATAAATAATAAAGACCTTTTATCTAATCGAGCTACTATTTTCTTTTTGTCTTATAATTATATTAATGTGTTGAGATATATATTTCTTGTTAAACCAAAATAATTATCAGTCATCGCTATTCCTAGAAATGTTCATTATTATAAAGCTAAGACTATAATCTTGACACTCGTTATCCTCCTTGCATGTTCAACTTATAGTGTTAATAAGCCGAACGGACGCACTTACGCAAACACTGACGCACCCACGCACGTACGCATCTACACGGACCCGCCTGTTTGGTTTACTCATATCTTAGGCCAGATTTTTTTTTTTTTCGTTTTACGGGAGCGCCGTATCTAAATATTGCAAAACCCAAATAAGAAAAATATTCAAATTCCTAACTTTATTTTTTTTCCGCCGCCCGTTTTTTGATCTCGGATAGAAAATAAAATTTAGTGTGTTTTTTAACTTATTGCTAATTTCACAACAACAACAAATTATCGCGCACAATTTCCAAGATGGCGGAAGCCGGCGCTTCTTGGTTTTGATGTTAACTGAAATGTGTTTCATTGTTTTGTGATATCACATGCATATTATATGTGATGATGAAAATAAAACTTGAAACTTGCTTATTATCATCATCTAAGCGATTGCAAGGAAAGTGGCCACCTTTACGAAATTTTAATGTGGATTTAGTTTGAAGACTGTTGTTTATAAAATCAGTGCGTTTGTCATTTTGTAATATTTATACCAAAGCATAAGATCTCTAAAATATTTCTGTGTGTAGTCAGACCTGTTTACACGGGGATACACTGAGAATTGTAATTTGCTGTACATGTTCCGACTACAGAAAAAGACGACAATGTGACATTGAATTTGGCTTGTTTGTCTAAAGACAATTAAGTTATACCAACATATCGCATACCATTTTAATGGGCATTGGCTCCTCTTTTCATGTCACTCATTTTAAAATGGTTTGTTTGTATGTTGATTAAGAAACTGAAATAAATGGACTCTACTGTGAAATCTGGAAAGTTTGAGTTGCATACCTTGTTTCTTTTCTTGTATATCAAAGACATTAAATTTGTTCAGATGTGTTGTTTATCTCAATATACGATGTACCCACAATGATATTAATCAACATTTTAGACACAAACAATATGCCAGATGCCTTATGTTTTGCCAGTGCAGTTTTAGTGACTATAAAAAGCACGACAAAAGTATATATGCTCATATTAAAATCATGCATATATAATAATTTATGTGTAATTTTACTAATTTTTATTTAATAGTGCAGTGTTAAATACTGTGGAGTTACAGTTGAAGAATATTTTTACATGTGGTGTGAATCAGTTGCCTTGTGGCGTTTAGGGAGTAAAATGAATAACAAAAATAATGTTGAAATAAGTTCCTTAAACGTGCATTATGCACCAGGTTATGAACCAGTCAATTGTAACCACGGCCCCTAGGTCCGGGGGTATAAAGGGGATAACGAGAGAAACGAGCGGTTATTTACCTTCCAGGTGGCCCCGCAGTGCTGAGAGAATGCGGTGGTTTTGATTTTGCGCCGAAAATAGTGGGGAATGGGCCTTACCTCAGGGTGCAGGGGAATTGGCGTGGATTTGACCAGTAGACTGTCGTCTGTCTCTACGCAGGACAGGGTTTTACCAAGGATTAGCTGGACTGAAAGTCAAAGTCTCCGCTATTCTCAAGACCTGGGTTGGGGGAGGGGCTGGTTACAATTCAATGGTGCATGATTGAGGCTACTTGTGAAAACGACTTCTTGTTTTGACATTATTATACAGATCTATTATTCATCAATCGTTGCCTCTGTATATACCTTCTTTAATCATAAGTTTATGTTTAGAACACCTGAATCGTGGTAATGATATTCTATACTTCATAATATTAATATGGTTGTTATTGTGTTCATATATATAACTTTTCCTCATAACTGCATACGATTTTAACTTTCTGCTATTATTAGCATCTTCAAACCAACATAATACGCATTGATCATGAGCACGTTGGATTAACATCTCCAATTCAACTTTCGTAACATTTGCATTATGCTACATATATGTATGTCAAACTCATCTAATAAGCGTTTTACTTGTATGGACAGGTATAAATCTGAAGGTATTTTGATAAGGCGTATTGATGATCAGATAAAAATATTTCGCTGAATGTTTCTCCAAATAAAAGAATTAATACAAATGTCAAATGGTGAGCAATCTCGAGAGTACTCGGTACAACATAAGATATTCGTACTAAATTAGTACCAAGATTGCTTGTTTATTGTTTTCATCTGGATGGGTTTATATTTTTATTACGTGAATATTTTGCATGTATGAGAAACGAAATATCACCCACATGACACTTTCAATCGCAGATGTAGAGCCACAGTAAGAAAATACTAAAAATGCTTGTAAATAGTGTCCAAAGTATTTGGTCAAATCCGACCTTTGGGTAACATCTTGCGACCTTTGGGAGACATTGAAAATTTTCACCAGAAGGTCATATCTTCTTTCGACCAATAGTCATTGTGCGTTATGTGTATGCTTATTCAAGATTACTTTACGTCGTAAGTGAATTATTGATTTGCAAAACATTTATTATCTGCACAGTTTCAAAGGTCAAGTGATAATTTCATTTTTTTTTATATAATTTCGACTTTCTGATTATCCGTAATTGTTAATATAACAATACATAGCTCCCAATTTAGTAGTACTTGTAATTTGCAGTCAATCGTGAAATACAAATGGACTTCGTAGAAAACTTGGCGATACTAAATTTGTGAACATTATATGTGAATATGATATAGTAATTTTAACAGAGACATGCCTATCAGAAAAACATACTATAAATTTAGACATAAGAAATTTTCATTATGAGCCTTTCTTTGGTACTAAATATAAAAATACAAGAAAATCGTTATAATGGGAGGTATCTCCAATTATTTTAAGGATAGTTTTAGAGAAAATATTACAATTATTGAAATACATAAAAATGTTGTTTTGTAGACTAAAATATGTTTAGGTGTCCTTTCAGCATTCGAAGATTTATATGTATGCAGTCTATATTTACCACCAAGTAATTCCACTATTTTAAAACAATTTTAAATATATATATTCGATCTTATTGAACAGGGAATCGAAATATAAAGCACTGCTGGCATAGTTGCATTAAATGGCTATTTTAACGGCCGCATGGCGGATGAAATTGATTTCTTAAATTGTGTTAATTATATAAACAACGAGCAATTTGAACAAATGTTGACAAATATTATTTTTACACCAATCGTGTATAACATGGAATAAACAAACTATTACATTCAATAAAGTGAATACAGTTTCGTGAAGTCAAACGGCATTATTCTTAAATATATATACGAATACTTATGCCTATGGTTTCTTACTAAATGAAGCCAAATGTATAATTACAGGCAATCGCACATTAAGATCAACATAGTATAGAGATTCGGGTTTTATTTAACATAATTTCGTATCATGATAGTAAGCACATAATTATATTAGATTCAGTAGTCAGTACATCATTTCAAAGTTTTATAGAAACCATTGGTTACCTGTAAGAAATCTAGGATCTAATCAACTATTATTATTATTATTATTATTATTATTATTATTATTATTATTATTATTATTATTATACCTGATTTATATAGCACTCTTGTCATATGGCAATATACGTCCAAATGTGTTTTACAATACATATACACAAAATATGAAAACAAACAATTAGGCTACAAATTAAGTTAGCTAAGTCTAGCTAATGCAGAACTAGCTTTAAGACCGACCGCCTGGTAGTGTTCTTGATTTGTATATATGTTGGCTGAAATTTTATCATCAAAGGAATCAAAATAATGGTAAACAACACAAAATGTTGCGTTTCTTAAAACATTGTTTTGAAATCCGTATATTTCAGTTCCAACGTGACACGCCTTCACTGTTTAATATATGCGTCTTACTTATTTTACAATGATTGCGAAAACTGTTAATTTACTTATCAGTAAACTTTACTTTCTTCACAATGGACCATTCAACACTGGTTCAGCAAAACGTCGAGGACTATAAGTTTTGGTAATTCAAGCTCCTTGAATATAATCCTAAATATTGCACCAATTAAAGATAGTTTGACAAAATATACTTTAGTTTTCCATTGCAAAAAGACTGCAAACAGTTGCACACTTGGTGTTTTATTATTCGTTTTTCATTATCGCAATCAATATACATTTTTAAAGATTGATTTTTTGAAGTTTTACTATGATTTTAGGCTATTATTTCTGCTCAATATACAACATCCGTTCCTGAATGACAATACGTTTAGTATGAGGAACATTTTAATTAACTTATATTTAATTTAAAGCATCATCTGATACGAGTAGTATATATAAAATTGGTTCTGCCATAGTGAGCTCAACTTGTGCAGTTCTAAAAAATAGATATAACGTCACACCGATACTTGATTTTGTTGCATATGCAGTCCATTGTGACCGCAAAATCAGAATTATCAATACTATCGGTCAATAACGCAGCTTTCCCGGCTACTTCTAGCATCACATAACAAACAAACAAAACGCAAGTCAATTAGTCCAATAAAACATTTTCAATTAAACAAATCAATCATTTATAAGAAATATGAATGCCCGCGTGTATCACACGCTCGCACACGCGCACATGCACACTCACAGATTACACCATTTTATATCGATCCATCGATACCATCATGTTATCACATAAAATGTTTATAAACTATTTACAGTAAATTAAGGAACACATACAATGTATTCAAGACAGTATATTGATCAATTAAAACAACTATAATATCGTAAATACAATTAAAGGTTATCTTTTAATATGTATCTAACAGAATTTACACAAAAAATCCAATTTTTTATTTGCATCTGATGTTGTAAAGCAATTCTTACATGTTTTTAGATTTATGTTTATCTATTCGTAAAAGTTCTAAACGTTTATTCTACAAGCATGTGTTTCTTCTATTGTTTTGTATGCCTAAAATGAGCGATATCTTCTTCGTTTAGAGACGATGTCCTATGCTGCAGTATAAGACATAGTTATGATTTCTCAAAAATAGCTAGTGTGACGATTTAGTAAGGATTAATATTCAAATGCAGCTGTTTGATACTACTAATCGTTTATATATTGAATCCGTTTTATTTTTTCAAACAATTTTTATTCGCGTTTTAAAGCTGTTATTTCACAGATTGAACGTTGTGACAACTATTTTAGAACGAGTCAAATTATGTGAAAATGCATGTAAACAAGGCATATAAGAATTCAGACAGAAATTGGTCCCAGATATTTTTTTATTTAAGTTCGAAATATGATGTTTTATGCATTTGTTGTAAACAGTTAGTAACACTTTTAGCTTAAATATAAATTTAAGAACGGAACTATGAAAATCTGCGGTCTTTTATCAGCAGTCTTTTATCGCTGGTTTGCAGATATTTAGTACTACGAAAAATTCTGCTCATTTCTGTACAAAAAATAAAAAAGGTTGTAAAAAACGTTAAATATGTGCTGCTAAGCAAAATCTTGTTTGGACCTGTTAGTTAAAGTCTAGTTATTTTCTTCACACGTGATAGCTTTTATTTCCGATACGCACCACTCTGATATGCTGTGCAAGAATAGTTTCTACGTACATTTATTTTTTGTGCATTTACGTTAATTATTTTGATAAGGTAAGACACAATCCATATACAAGACAATCAGATTTTGTATTTCAAAGGGAATGCCTATGATGTATATATATTTATATATATAAAACATGAGGTGTCGCAGAATGGACCCTTGGTCAACTAAAGAGTTTATAAATTTTCCTGAATATGAAATATCAATTTGATAAATGTCGTTCAAAAACAAAAGCAATGTTTAAAGGGATTATAGCAAAAATTCTATAATTTTAATTGATGTTTATGAGTTTCGTGATTAAGAGTTTCAAGAGTTTATTGGCGAATCGGCATGTTTGCCTTTGACCATTTACAAACTATCTAATTATGGCCAAGACACAAAAGTATATTGATTTATAAAGCAATTATGTGATAACATTACATATATATTCAGTGATCAACAAAATCAATTTCTTGGCGTATGATATTTTTCCTGCGATAATTTGAATGGATTATCGGATTTGTTTTGGTCATGTAATTAGAAATTTGGGTTGCATTTATTCTCATCCATCAAAGGTTTAACAATTAATATCTAACGCATAAAACCATCACTCCGTTCTAATAGATAAGGTTGTTTTAAGCTTATTAAGAATGTTTCGTTCTCAAGGGGATACACGTGTTCTGCAAAGTAGATAAACAAATATCTGCTATTTATATATGCAGTGTAAACAGTAACTTCGCCATATCTCCTCAATCCTTAGATGCTGGTACAAATAGGTTTACATATAACATGTCGTTTCCTGCTTCAAGTTCCCTGCCTATTTATAACTGACCAACATTTAAAATTTAAGAGAAGTCATCTATCATTAGTTGATAGTGAATTTCAGATAATGATATAGAATTGTTTTAATGTTTTATTTGTATTGATTAACATATATATTGATGCATTGATTACATTTTAGAATAACATCAAAATGACGAATCCACTATGAGTTCATATATTAAAGTAAGGTACATGTTTTCCATAACAACAAGACGTTTTCTTCATGTCTAGATAAAAATGCTCTGGGTTACTACTAGATAAAAATTTCAGACGAAACACTTTATATAAAACATAACCCGAACAAACGTCTTGTAATCAATTATTCCGACATAAAAGCGGAACTCTGTTAAGCAAATATAATCTATTGTTCAAATGGACGGCAAAAATCATAAAATACGTCGAAATGTGTTATCATGTACTGATAAACCAAAATCAGTTCAGGGTTAAACCTCCTCACCAAAAACAAACATTTTAATCAGATGGTGTATAGTTTACAAGCGGCATATCTAACTAGTTTTCCCCAAATCCTCAAGATCAAATATTGTATCCCAAAATAATATTTTAACATGTAAATGTTTATTCGAAGACAATAAACGTAGTTACTCATACTTAATACCTAATACACGTACATCTGCAATAACCTGAGTCGACTATACTTAAAAAAACAGTTATAATTAATATCTTCTTTCCATCGACTTGAGTGCTTAGTTGCTAAATTCAAATTCATTCTGCGATATCAGTAATGACTAATGTGTATCGCATGACTGTGAGCATCTACAGAAACTTTTAAAAATGCAGTCAATTTATAAATCACTGTAACTGAGGTTCACTCCATGTGTGATTGACATGAACCTTATATAGGCTCTATTTTAACCAACCAAGGATAACGGATAAAAAATGAAAACAATAAATAACGCAGCTTAAAACAAATAACTATGCGGGTTACGTCGAAATATAACAAATATCCAAGGTATTAATAAATAATATTACCGTAACAGCAAATTAGGAAATATTTCATGAAGGCTGATGAATGGTGAATTACTTAACATTCGTTATTAATATAATATAATAGTATATGTTATGAATAATATGGTTCAAAATACTAGAACGATGTGGTTTGACTTTTTAAGACCGGATACTGGTACGAAGGGGACAACTTGAACTACCATCTTATATCAGCAAACAAGGGCCAGCTTAGAGAACCACGTATTTTTCTATTATAAGCCAGTTTGTTGACACTGGATGGGTTTCATGCTATTATAAAGACGCGATGTGGCACCCGAAGACCGGACAAAGGCACGTAGCGGAAATCTAGTGCTCAAACCTGATCCCAACCAATGAAGGCGCTTTGGGTAGATTTACTTTTTGAATAAAAATACATAAATGGTCTTGTACCGCAGATGTTTCTATACCAGTGTGGGGAATTTTGTTGGGAGCTTAAACTACTAGATAGAGGTGATGTTGACGCCCGTAAAACGTTAGTTGGTATTTACCAGTCAGAGATTTTAGGGTTTGTGCATATGCTAACATGTATAAAAGCCTCTAACAGTTAATATTGATGGCCACTATTATGATGAAATATAAAGAAAAGTACGTTATATTATATTATAACTTAAGTACACCGCGTAATTTTGACGTCTTATTAATACGCTCTGCTAACCTTGGTTCCCGTCTTTATTTTAGAAAACGTAAACATTGTATTGTAGACCACATTTTGTGAATTTGAGAATCATTTCAGTGCGCAAACTTTGTCATTTTTAAAGTGCTTAAGGACTAGTTTAAAAATGTTTATCATTATTAACCCATCCTGTGGTTCATGCGTTAATCGCACTGGTGTCACAGTAGGGGCCATTTTCTGTGTACTCGTGTATCGTGTTCAGAGCCATTTAGAGTAGACGCTTTGCTATTAGAAATTGGCATTGTCTTACTAACACATTTAAACAATGTGCTTAGCCAATGTATTTATTAATTAAACCACCTGGAAGTAATAATAGTTATATGACATGTATTTAAATCCATTTTGATTGAATGGTCACCATTGTTCTATCCAAATTGTGACGCATTCCGGTTAAATTGTATAAACGGACTATCTACATAATTCTTTTCCTTATTTAAAGGCATTATGATACAATCATCATTTGAAAGCAACATAAACTAAAAGACAAGATGTATTGGTGCATTTCTATAGCTTCACAGCTCGCCACCTAGATCGGAGAAAAAATAAGCTAAACAAGCGCCTTGGCAATAGTGCATAGTCAAGAGAAGTCATAATTAAGGTTTATATCACGGAATATCAATAGTCTTTCAATAACAAAAGTAATATAACAGCCTTTTAGACATTATTAATAAGTTTGATATCATATTTTCAACAGACACATTGACTTCTAAACATACTTATATTTTTTATTTAAGCATTTAAATTGAAATAAGCGGTGGCATACCAATGTCTTTGTTATACTTCGTTTTTACCCTAAAAACAACAACACAAATGTGCAATACCAGACGAGTTGTTTATTAGATGATGACGTGAAACCAGGTTGAGTAAGTATAAAACGAGCACATGTATTTATGTAGAGCACAACACAATGAAATTCACTGGCGAAGTCCTATGCAGTGCAACCGACCGGCCAGGCAAAACCAAAGACGGTTAACTCTGGAAACCTGTGTTTGTTTGCCAAGTGTCGATCCACAACGTATGAATGTCGAACCTCATTCATTTGTCTTGTTTCAAATATGGATATAAAACAGTGAAACAAAATATTGAAGTGAAAATTTAGGTTACGAAGTGAACTGAGTGAAGTCGACTGGTAGAATGACTCTTCACGCTAATATACCAATATAGCACGAAATCCTCGTGCAAGACTGACCACTACTGTATTCAAATACTATCATTTCGCCAAGACAAATATTTAACGCTATACTAACGAAACGCGTGAAATGAATATTATCATCACAAATCATTTAGCAAATATTTTGAAATTGCTGAGAAAAACCGATAAAGTGACTGTGAACTATTACGATATGATCAATTTGATTGTTTTCGGTTTTGAAAAGGATTACCAACTTAATAAATGTTTGGTTACAGCGGATCTTTATGGCAGTAGCTCTAAATCATAGATTACCTAACATTCGACGGGTAATCAGCTGTCAGATTGTGCTTACATTCCACCACGTGATTCAAAAGATTATGTGCTAGTTACACAAGTTAAACGCTTCATCGAGTTATGTCAATCCAAATTTGATATTTTTTGTTAAACGTCGACTGCACACCGATCAGGTATGGGCGAATATACATTTTTTTAAAAGAATCAATCAGGCGTATTGGATTATTAAATACTTCAGCTTCAAAATATATTTTCTGTTTCAGACTTTCAAATACAAGATCCAAACGAATTTTCGAATCAATCATAAATTGTTTTCGCTTGTAATAAGCAGGTAGGAAAAAATAATGCCAAAAATAATATTAAGTGTAATAATATCAATAATGATAATAAAATTAAATGGAATCCATCCAGAATTGATGAACTTAAAAGTAATTCGTCATTCAAATATAACCAATTGTCTTGATTTGTAGAAAATTAGATTCTATTTAAAAATTGATGGTTCAACGATTTCGTTCATACAGATAATTCAATATTCGTCTTTGTGTCGGTCTGCCAAAAAAAAGAAACAGCTTCTAGAAAATCGCTACCCAAAAAGCCGTGAGAGCCTGAGCAAATCAAACCCTAACGATATTTAGAAATAAAATAAAAACGAATATAAAAAGTCAACCAAAATCTGAGAATCAAAATGCGTCCGAGTTATATGATCATTACAAAACACTATATAGTACTTCTGATTATACTTACAACTCAAAATTAAGATAAACATTTGCGATGAGAATCTTGATAAAATGGTAATATTGGCAGATTAATGAAGCTGTAATGCTGAAATCTATAAAACCATATTCACAGATATATCACCGTTTCTATTGAAACTATTAAATCGTATCTTTACCACAGGAGAATATCCAAGATCCTTTTAGGGGGGATTATTAATACCTGCATTTAAAGGGGGCAATGAAGACGAGCCAAAGAACTATAGAGAAATAACTCTCATTGGTATTTTTCGAACTTTAATTCTCAAATATTTCTTAAAAGACTGATGTGAAGCAGTCTTAATAAAAATATTTAAAATCAATTTCAAAAAGGCAAGTCTACGATTTATTGATATTTTACATTCAATTATGATTGTGATCGAAATAATAACTAATAAGACAAAGAATAATTGACATATATGGAATGCAGATATTAATGAATCGAACAGACTAGAAACATATCGCTGGTGTAAAAATGAACTCAAGCATGAAAATATCTAGACAGTATGCACATGAATAAATATAGAACGGTCGTTACAACATTTCCTCACATGACCTTTTAATCGAAACAGGAAGGCATCATCTCTTTCCAAGAAAATATAGAATATGTAGCTATTGTAACATGAATGCAATCGAGATGAATATCATTTTGTATGTCAAAAACATCATAATCTACGAAATCATTTCTGTAAACCATATGTTTGCTTTTGGCCAACAAAACAAAATGTATTACCCTTTGCCTCAGACAGCGGAAAAAACTATGCCAAGTTAATAGTAAATATTTATAGTATGCATCTTTGCAACGATCGAGAACATTATTAAGTTAAGAATGTGATACTATGATGTATAGTATATTTCTCTATTGATAGAAAAAATCAGAACAAAAAGTTTATTTTTGACGTAAACATAAAAAGCTCATCGTCATTTTATATGAATAGAAAACAAAAATATAGAAAACACACATAAACAATCAAACTATATATAGTTTCATGTATAACACGTTTTAAATGATTTTTTTTCATCATTGACAGAATTTTTAGAAATTACTCAGAAATCGAAAGAATAAAAGAGTAAAAGAATATATCAACCAAGTTACACACAATTCAGTGTGCATGATGGTTGAAATGATATCACGATGATTTGTTTCATATGTTTTTGCATTTTGTCTTTGAACGTTATATATCATTGAACAGAACAGAACATTTATTGTTATCTGTAACATTTACAGTTTATCGTTGTTACAATAACATAACACATGGCATGGCAATAGTTGATAAATGCGAGAGTGTATTAGACATATATACATATATAAACTATCAATGATTTCAACATGTTAAAAGTAAAGCATTATCATTCAAAGCAGTATATCGTAGCTTAAAAGTATGTTTGCAATACAAAGCTAGTTTTCGTATAGACGTGCAGCATTTTCCGAGTTTAGTAATTGAATGAATTCAAACATGCTTGGTCTTGCATAGTAAAATTTAGTAATGTATTTTTTCCTATTGTCATGATATTTCGGACAAATCAAAACAAAGTGATATTCATCTTCGATATCATTATGAACACATTTACGTTGATTTCTTTCAATATTAACATATCTGCCTCTTTCAGCATTTAACACTATTGAACTTAATGAGTTTATATCATTTTTCCACTGTCCAATAAATGAGTCGATTAATCTTCTTCTAAAAAAGGAATAAAATAACCAATATTAATCGACTCCGGATATAACCATACTTCATTGAATCCTGCATTTTGTAATACAGTGCGTACATTAGAACACCAATTGTTTGAATTTGCGTTATTTTCCGCATAGTATCGAAGGCTTTGCAATGTATTGTATAAAATGCAATTGTCTGTTTTAAATTGATACAGTTATAGAACATATTTTACAATTCGTACAGGTCTAGTAACATACAGAGGGTGCCGTTCTAGTTCAACATATATTGCTACTGGTGCTTATTTTTACACTATTTAATGCTGAATAAATGTTATGTAAAAAAGGAACACAGGACAATTGAAAGAAAGATCAATACCCAGAAGTTATTCACACGAGTTTCGGGCCGGGGATCATTTGTCACTAAAAGAAGGTTTGAAATAGGTCTCGAGACATTACAATGATATTAAATAACACATACTTGTTTTGTAGCGTTCATTAAATGAATGCCTCATTGGTAATGTTTTATGATTAAATCAAATGTATAAGACCTACATTAACGGAAACCATATCAATTTTCACAATCAAAAACAAAAACGTGTGCAGAAATGACTTTAATATCGTTTAAGGATTTTATTTTAAATTATGTCTATATTTATAAAAATACCATATGCCCTAAGTATCTAAAATATAACATCAAATTCACTTTAGCAATTGAAAAAAAAATCATACTAATAACTTGCTTATAATTCCTCTCCAAACGTATACGCAAATGCATTTGTAGTATGTGGTTGTGTATTTGTTTATCAGATAAGACCATTAATCCCCGTGGGTGTTTACAGAGGCCACGCGTCCAGTACATTTTTCGATACAGGGTGCTTATCTCTGTAGTGGATTCGGATCGTTGATTGGTCGGTCTTGTTAGTTCGACTCCGCCTACCATCTTGTGATGGGTATTTTAAGTCAGCTTGGTTTAGGCGTTTATAATGGAAGGTTTGCAGTTTTTCAAGAGTGTTTTGATGTTTTCGTTAATAAAAAATGACTCTTATTGTTTTCTGACCGGAAACGTTTAGAAGTATAATTCAAATTATTAATTAAAAACGCACTGCAATGCATATGATTAAAACGAACAACATTAAATCAGTCTTATTTTTTATTTTTACATGTTTATCTGTTGCTGTTTTATCACAAACTGTGTATCTCCAATCTATATGTATCAGGTGCCTTTATATACGGAAATATTGCTTCTGTTTTCTTATTTCATTTTATCTATTTCTGTAATATTCAAGGTTCATGTGTTAAATGATATATTTCGAACATTCTAACTTTCATAGCAACCATCCTGCACACTGATTTGTGTGCAACGTGGTTGATGTTTTTCATTTTCTTTCCATTTTTGAGAAATTTCTAAAAAATCAGTTGTTGATACAAAAATCATTCAAAACGATGTCTAATGTAAATATTTTTATATAGTATATGTATATAGTTTTGATTGCTTGTGTTGTGTGGCGGGGGGTGTGCGCACGTTTGTGCGTGTGTGCGTTCGTGCGTGAGTGTGTGTGTATGTGTGCGAGCGCGCGTGCGTGCTTGTTCTTGTGTGCGTGAGTACGTGCATGCGTGCGTGTTTTTTTTTATATTTTTTTTTTATATTTGTGTAATGTGACGATGACCCGTTATGCTTAAGTCACAAAAATCTGTTCTGTTCATAACTGTTCCAACAGCCAAAACATCTAGCTCTAAGACAGAAAATCACATAAACTTTCAAAACGTTTGACTTTCTCGTTTTATTTTTTTTCAAAACTTTACATCGGCACCAAAGTACTATTGATGCAGTCTGTATTCATTAAATCTTTATTGTGCATGTACTTTAAAGGTACTTTTGTTATAATATGTTCGTCATAATCTTGTTCTTCTTTCGCCATGGCTGTTATTAAACTCTATTGTTTTAATATTTGTATATAATTTAAATTATATTGATTTGCATATTAGATTTACCTGATATTTGTTTTCAGAAAAAACATTCACATCAAAAAAATCATAAATTGAAGAAAAACAGATGTACGTGAAGTTAGCGGCCTAGCGGCGTGAAGTTAGCGGCCTAGCGGCGTGAAGTTAGCGGCCTGGCGGCAGGCCGCTAAGTTCACGCCGATAGGCCGCTAGGCCGCTGAAGTGCTCGATCGACTTTTTTGAAAAAAAGTTGAAAAACGCTTCAGAATGATAATTTGTGCATAAAACCGTAAATTTAAAATTGTTTTAGAATAAAGGTAAAGAAAAATATTCTGAATATATAAAAATTTAAGACCGCTATGTAACTATATGAATAAAAAACCTTGATTTATCATTGTTTTAAAAAAAACCGCATTAACAATTGCTTGGAAATAGAAAAAAATAATTATGCCGCCAGGCCGCTAGGCCGCTAGGCCGCCAACTTCACGCCGCTAGGCCGCTAGGCCGCCAGGCCGCTAACTACACGCTGCTACGCCGCTAACTTCACGCCGCTAGGCCGCTAGGCCGCTAACTTCACGCCGCTAGGCCACTAGGCCGCTAGGCCGCTAACTTCACGTACATGAAAAACAGAGACAAACTGGAATTACTGTTAGCTGTCACACTAGGCATTATATAAGGTTGTAAGAATTCATCATTAAATATGTGATACGTGCATTTGATTTAAACAGTATTTATTTCAAAATAACATTATAATGATCTACACATTTGTAGCATATACAATATAAAATGTTTGTCGGAGATAGTGATACATGGAAGCATTTGATCTGATCATTTTAAAGTATGTTTTCGAGTAATGATGATGAATGGTTCGAGCTTAACAAATACCAGGTTTAGTGTTTGGAAACAAAACTAGAAGTTGAATTTCTGAAAGTGAAAAGTATTAAAGGTCACTGTAAATCTTTTAAAATATCAGTGTTTGCAGGATCAATACGTTTTGATAATTGACAATGCAGTTTTCTGACATCCATCGATTATGAATGAACAGTTCCAAGGTTCACAGACCTTTCATTAGCACAATACTTGACTTACTCGTACTGATGTTCTTGTTTATTTAATGTGTCGATTGAAATGTAATTTATTTTAGACTGATCGTATTTCAGATATTCAAGATATGTGCACAACAACCTTATCTCAGTATTAAAATACGTAATAAGAAATACAACTATTTCTTACTTAATCCATCTTCTTTTAAATTTATTGTTAGTATTGTTTTAAAACAACTTCATTTTAATGTGATTTAAATTTCTCGTTTAACCAAAAAATATATTGGTTTAGTCTTCGATATTTCTATAATTACTCATTTTTGAAAACTAAGTTTATAATCATGATACTTATAAGATCATCAGCAGTATCATTAAAAACCATGTTATTTTCTTTAAATGTCCACCACAGACCACCGCTAAGAAAAACTTTTGGAAAATTGGAGATCAGGTGTAAATGCGAAGAACTTGATATGTTAGAATTGAATGGGTATAAAGTTCATACAAAAATGCTAAAATTTTGATTTAAGCAATTAAAATTCGCGCATAAAATATTTTTACGATTCTAAGGACGCTCGCGAGTATGTTACTATGCGTTCTGGATAAGCATTTTTTTTAAAAAAACCTCTTAATTTCGGGATAATATCGGAATCAGAACTTAAGAATTATATATCTTCTATACAGAAAAAGCCCCGAAAAGCGAAAAGGGTTTGAATAGTGTTGAATACATGTATAAGAACAAATTTGACATAAATATCTCATTGATGAAAACGTGCACGATGATTAACAAATCGCCCACTATATTAGTTTAATAGAATTAGACTTTTTAATGTTGGTTTGAATTCTGGTTTTTATTTATATATTGATGGATTATCTTTTTAAAGTGTAAAAGTTGTTGTTCTAGTTAATTTGTAGATAACAATAACGTGTACATATTTACATCTTAATTACTAGTATTACGTTGGTCACATGCAAGATATACACAGTTTGCAAGTTAATTTAGCGTACATACTTGATAACAATTCATTAAATATTTAAATTCATGTAAAATTGTAATGTTGGCCAAGAACAATAATATCTTGGTAAACAAGATCTCAGATATCTATTATATGGACACACTAGTAGAACATGATATTCTGTTTCGACAGTACATATATATTTTACGTTGTACACAGTCTTACTGCTCTATCGATGCCTCTCTTACTACCTTAATCAAGTTTATGTTAAGAACACAACTGAATCGTGAAAATGCTATTCTATGTTTGATTATATGAATATAGTTAAGATTGGGGTTACAACACTTATTTTCATAAGTACATACGTTTCTAGCTTTTTACTATTATTAACATCTTGAAACCAACAAAGTACGCATTGATCATAAACACGTTGGATTAACATCTCCAATTCAACTTTCGTAACATTTGCATTATGTTACATGTATGTATGTCCAAACTCATCTAATGTGCGTTTTAATGGTAATGTCAGTACAGGTATAAATCTGATTGTGTTTTGATCAGGTGTCTTCAGATAAAAAATTTGCGCTGAAGGTTTCTCCAAATGGAAGAATTAATACAACTGTCAAATGGTGGGCAATCTTGAGAGGACTCGGTTCAAACCAAGCTATTCGCACGTATTCCTACTAATTTAGCATCAAGTTTAGTTGTTTATGTTTTCTATGGATGGGTTTATATAATTTATTGAGTAAATCAATTTCAAAAAGAATCAAATTTGTCATATTGTGAACTGTACGATATGCCCACGGTAATAATTACTCTTGAGGAGATAACATAGCAAACAACAAACAAGGTTAACGAGTCTTTCTTTAACGTATAAATATACACATACAATACGCAAAACCGCTTAGCTCAATATTCGCGAAGCTCGAAGTATTATGGCCAGTCCCTGATATATCGAGCCAACGGGTTTCGATTGTATAGATAATTGTGAACGTCTTAATTGGTACGCGTCAAAGATATTTAACTTGAAGTACCATGTAATTCATATTTGTTTGTTATAATAAACGATGCCTTATTTAAGACATTCTTAAGCAAAGAATTAATAAGGTGTGATGTCTAGGAAATTAAAAAAGTAAAAATCAATTTCAGTCCGAATTAAAACGCGTGTAGCCACTTAATCAGAACGTTGGTTAAAAAACAACAACTCAAATATACTTATCAAATAACAACTGGGATAATAAAACATGTTACATAAAAAACGTTAGCAGTAATATATTATTATTATTATTATTAAACGCGCATTGACTATTAGCGAGAAGAAGAAATGACCTTCTGGTGAAAATTTTCAATGTCTCCCAAAGGTCGCAACGATGTTACCCAAAGGTTGTATTTGTCAAAATACTTTTGAAATTATTAAAAGCATTTTTTGAGTATATCCTTAATGTTGTTCTACATATGTTAATGAAAATGTCATGCCAACGGTGTTCGACTGTATATATAATTAAAAACGTCTTATTTGGTACACGGTTAAAAAATAATAATTCGAAGTTCATGTAAACCACACTATAAATTTGGACATCGGAAATGTTCCCATTGAGTATTTATTTGGTACTAAAAATACAAGAAAAGATCGTTATAGTGAATGTATCTCCATTTATTTTAAGGATAGGGTTTAAGATAATATTACGATCACTGAAAGGCATACAAATGGTAAAACTAAACAGGAAATCAAAATATATAGCACTGATTAAATACTTGCATTAAATTGCGATTTAAACGGCCGCATGGCGGATGAAATTGGCTTCTTAAGTTTTCATAATAATACAGACAACGAGCAATTCGAACACATGTTGACAAATGTTCCTAACATAATAAGTAAAGATAAATGTTTAGACAACCACGGAAAAAGTTATTAGTAAGGATAGTAAAATAAGCGACTTTACTTGCCATAATACTAACGGAAATAACCCGGTAGATTATTTTATCATTAACTATCGATATTTCTCTCTTTTGAGCAAATTGAAATACTTCCTTCCACACAATTCTATGACCACTCGGCAATAACAATATGTTTTTAAGGTATTTGTTTACAAACAGGAATTCAATTACTTGATCAATTGGATATCCGCAGTACACATTGCGTGGGAGAACGTAATCCATTCTTAAATTTACTACAGTCGCACAGTAACGATTAACCGCGTTGTGTGACAATATTTATAATACAAGCATTGATGATTCAGTTAATTCATTTACTGAAATACTGCAAATTGTGCAAAAACACAATGAGGGTGTATAATTGCTAACATGGCAATAAAACAACAAAACAGTTTGGAAAAAATTGAAAACTCAGTACAAGAAAAGTATACCCAGCTCAGAAGGCTTATCTATAGATGAGTTGTATAAGCATTTTAAAAACCTTTTGGTGCTGCGAATAATGAAAAAGAATTCAATGTGCCTTTTAAGGCATATCAGTCGCTAGATGGGATAATATCGGAATCAGAACTTAAGAATTATATATCTTCTATAGCGAAAAAGCCCCGGCAACAATATTTTAATGGCTTTTTAAAGAATTCATTTGCAATGAGTTCCGCTAAATTTGCTCAAATTGTAAAATATAATGTTAAATAACGCAGAATACCCGGAGTCATTGAGAGAGGGTAATAATAACACCAATATATAACTGAACGCGTGGTGACACGAGTGAATATAAAAATTATAGAGGCATAGCGTTAAGCAATATATTAAATAAGGTGTAAAAATTGCGACCCAAACTTAAGTGCAATCGGAAGTGACAAAATGATGAATATGATAGGTTTTCATGTCGGCAGATCGGCCACTGATGCCAATGAATAAAAAATATTCGAATACGTCGAAACTCGGTGTCTCGGTATTGCAAGGTTCGATATCCTCGTTGGCTCGAACAAGATTTAAAGCTTTTGTTTTTTCAATATGTTCATATAAAATTCGATCGGTTAGTTGGTATTTTGAGGTTAAATATTTCTCAACGCTCAATGTCATTTTGCGGTCTCTAGTAAACATTTAACATTTTGTTTTGTTTGTATTACTCGATGTCAGTTTTCACACCTTGATTTATTTGCTTTGCTAAGCTGATCGATTATATTTGCTTGATTGGTATTATAATCATTATCAGATTCAAATGGTTTAACAGTTTGAGAAAACATGCTTTTACTTTAATTTCGGTCTTTAGCTGGCACGAATACAGACGTTCAAAGTATGTCAGAGTCAAGTTTTAGTTTTATTAGCTTAAACATAAAAATGTCATTGCTATTATACATAATACAATTTAAAGACGGTGAACATGTAATTTATATACAAACACAAATGTCAGATTTATGATGTATCATTATGTTTTTTATAATAATACAGACAACGAGCAGTTCGAACACATTTTGAGTAATGTTCCAAACATAATAAGTAAAGATAAATGTTTAGACAACCACGAAAAAAAATATACTAGTAAGGATAGTAAAATAAGCGACTTTACTTGCCATACTACTAAAGGAAATAAACCGGTAGATTATTTTATCATTAACTATCGATATTTCTCTCTTTTGAGCAACTTTAAAATACTTCCTTCCACGCAATTCTATGACCATTCTGTAATAACAATATGTTTATAAGGTATTTGTTTACAAACAGGAGTTCAATTACTTGATCAATTGGATATCCGCAGTATACACATTGCGTGGGAGAACGTAATCCATTCTTAAATTTACTACAGTCGCACAGTAACGATTAACCGCGTTGTGTGACAATATTTATAATACAAACATATTCACTCATTTAATTTATTTACTGAAATATTGCAAATTGTGCTAAAACACAATGAATAAAGATAGAAATACGGTAAATGATTGTAATAATAATATAAATTATTATAACATAGAATGAGGGTGTAGAATTGCTAACATGGCAATAAAACAGTTTGGGAAAAATTGAAAACTCAGTACAAGAACAGTATACCCAGCTCAGAAGGCTTATCTATAGATGAGTTGTATAAGCATTTTAAAAACTTTTGGTGCTGCGAATAATGAAAAAGAATTCAATGTGCCTTTTAAGGCATATGAGTCGCTAGATGGGATAACATCGGAATCAGAACTTAAGAATTATATATCTTCTATAGCGAAAAAGCCCCGGCAACAATATGCTAATGTTTTTTTTTAAGAATTCATTTGCAATGAGTTCCGCCAAATTTGCTCTAATTGTAAAACATAATGTTAAATAACGCAGAATACCCGGATTCATTGAGAGAGGGTAATAATAACACCAATATATAACTGAACACGTGGTGAAGCGGGTAAATATAAAAATTATAGAGGCATAGCGTTAAGCAATATATTAAATAAGGTGTAAAAATTGCGACCCAAACTTAAGTGCAATCGGAAGTGACAAAATGATAAATATGATAGGTTTTCATGTCGGCAGATCGGCCACTGATGCCAATGAATTAATATTCGATTACAGTCGAAACTCGGTGTCTCGGTATTGCAAGGTTCGATATCCTCGTTGGCTCGAACAAGATTTAAACTTTTTGTTTTTTCAATATGTTCATATAAAATTCGATCGATTAGCTTGGTATTTTGAGGTTAAATATTTCTCAACGAGCGATGTAATATTGCGGTCTTTAGTAAAGATTTAGCCTTTTGATTTGTTTGTTTTACTCGATGTCAATTTTCACACCTTGATTTGTTTGCTTTGCTAAGCACTGTATATATACTTTTAAAATTTTAAATTCGCTTGATTGGTATTATAATCATTATCAGATTCAAATGGTTTAACAGTTTGAGCAAACATGCTTTCACTTTAATTGGCACGAATACAGACGTCAAAAGTATGTCAAAGTCAAGTTTCAGTTTTATTATCATAAACATAAAAATGGCATTGCTATTATTCAGAATATAATTTAAAGACGGTGAACAAGTCATTTCTATACTTACACAAATGTACCTATTAATAATGAAAAAACTATGTTGTTAAATATTTAAAAAGCGAACTAGAATAATCTTATTTATCCATAACTTCCCCATTTACACAATAATAATTTATGTTTGTAAATAACATGCCTGACGAAATTATATGGCTTGAATATTGTTGAATATAAGAACAAATTTGACATAAATATCGATTTGAAAAGAACGTGCACGAGGATTTCGTGTTTGACATATCGCTAACTGTGTATGTTTAATGGAATGATACTTTTTAGTGTCTAAATGTTGGTTTTAATTCTGGTTTTGATTTATATATTAATGTATTATCTTTTTAAATGGTAACACTTTACCTTGTTGGTCTAGTTCATTTGTAGAAAACAATAACGTGTACATATATACAATTAAATTATAACGTTGGTCACATGCTAGATATATACATTTTGCTAGTTTATTTAGCGTACCTACTTAATAACTATTCATTAAATATCAAAATCCATGTAAAGTTGTAAAGTTGGCCAAGACCAATAATTTCTTGGTAAACATGAAGATCTCAGATATCTATAATATGGACAAACCACTAGTAGAAAATGATAATCTGTTTCGACAGTACGCATTTTTTTGTTTTGTGCACATTCTCTCTCCACTATCGATGCCACTGAAACTACCTTAATCAATTTTATAAGTTTATGTTAAGAAAACATGAATCGTCAAAATGCTATTCTATGATTCATTATATTAATTGTTAAGATTGGGTTCACATACAACACTTTTCTTCATAAGAATTCCAACTTAATAAGTATTAAGTTTGCTTGTTTATTGCTTTTCTATGGATTGGTTTATATTTGCATTGCTTAAATAAAATGAAGAAAAAGTCAAATTATTTCAAATTATCAAATGTGTCATGTCAAATAACAACTGGGATAATAAAACATGCTACATAAAAAACGCAGTAATATATTATTATTATTAAACGCGCATTGACTATTAGCGAGAAGAAGAAATGACCTTCAGGTGAAAATTGTCAATGTGTCCCAAAGGTCGCAACGATGCTACCCAAAATACTTTTGAAATTATTTACAAGCATTTTTTTTGAGTATATCCTTAATGTTGCTCTACATCTGTTAATGAAAATGTCATGCCAACGGGGTTCGACTGTATAGATAATTAAAAACGTCTTATTTGGTACGCGGCTAAGAAAATAATTTGAAGTACCATGTAATTCATATTTGTTTGTTACAATAAACGATGCCTTATTTTTAACTACTAAGTAAAGAATTATTGAGGTGTGATGTTTAGGAGTTAAGTAAGCAAAAATCAATTTCCGTCCGAATAAAAACGCGTGTAGCCACTTAATCAGAACGTTGGTTAAAAAACAACAACTTAAATATACTTATCAAATAACAACTGGGATAATAACACATGTACATAAACAAACGTATATTATTATTATTAAACCGCATTGACTATTAGCGAGAAGAAGAAATGACCTTCTGGTGAAAATTTTCAATGTCTCCCGAAGGTCGCAACGATGTTACCTAAAGGTTGTATTTGAAAAAATACTTTTGAAATTATTTACAAGCATTTTTTTGAGTATATCCTTAATGTTGCTCTACATCTGTTAATGAAAATGTCATGCCAACGGGGTTCGACTGTATAGATAATTAAAAACGTCTTATTTGGTACGCGGCTAAGAAAATAATTTGAAGTTCCATGTAATCCATTCAATTGGTATATAATTTCGAAGCCAAATGTAAAGAACACATAGCTTAGTTCACATGAGGTCACGTCCCTAGTATGTACCTAAAAGATCGACGTTCAGTTTGTAGAGGTTAATATGTGTTAAACTCACGTCTAGTATGGTCCTTGTTATGCGCTTTTAGAACAAGGTCGACAACTAGCAGGCGGTGGTTTTCAAAGGTTCAGCTCAGGCCCAAGCCGTTCATAACATGTGCCTACTCAGTGGACTATCAGCTGGCGGAGGTTACTATATTTTCAGCCTATTCCAAGGTTATTTATGTCTCTTATATGTGCCAACAATGCAGTTCAGGTATAGTATTTAGCTTATATGTGTATACTAGGGCGACAACCAGTAGGCGGCGGTCACCATATGTTCAGATTAGGCTTAGTATAAGCTAGGGTCCAAGGTTATGCCGGCAGTCACTATACAATCAGTACAGGACTAGTAAGTCTCTTTTATGCATATGCTAGGGCGTCAGGCATAACGAGGATGACACTGTGTGATCCAACTATATTGATTTTCAACAATCTGTTTAGTTCAAGCCTAGTATATCCCGACACTGTGTCTTCTAGCGCGGTAACAAGTAGGCGGATATCATTCTTTGTTCAGTTCAGGACTCATATGTCTTTATTGTATGCCTACCTGGGCGACAACCAGTAGGCGGCGGTCATTAATTATGTGATCAAATCAGGCCTGGTATGTCTTTTTCGTGACGAACAGGTTGACAACAAGTAGGCTGATTCACTAGATGCGCACATGAGGGCGACAACTGGTACGTACAGGCCAATTTATGTTTACTCAGGCCCTGTATGTTCCAATGATAAAGATACTTGTGCATTAAGCAGCATGGCCTGCTAATGTTTGAGTCTGAATGATGACCTTATATATGCCCGCTAGGGCACTAGGACATGCAGAGGCCACTGCGCATTCACTTTAGGTCAAGTACGTCACACTTATGTGTCTGTTAGTGCGATAACCAGTAGTTTGATGCAATTTTATGCCCAGTTCACGTCAAGTAACTCCCTAAAATGAGTAAACTATGGCAACAATCAGAAGTATGGGGTCATTATATACTCTCTTCAGGCCCAGGGAATGTTTTTATAGGGCGCCAGGTCATGATGAAGACCGCTGTTGATTAAGGTAAACACTCGTATATGTTTTGTTCAAGACTGAAATGTCCCTTTTATGTTCCCAAACTTTTGACAACTAGTTGGCTGAGGTCTTCTGGTCTTCTATTCAGGGATACAATGTCGCTATTATGTTCCTACTCAGGCGAGAAATAGTATGGTGCGGTTTAAGATATATGCCATCTGGGGTATCAACCAGTAGATGGAGGTCATTTTGTGTTCAGCTGAGGCTGATTGTTTATATGATTTTTATAATGTCTAAAATATATATAAACCAATCTGATCTTTTGGTAACATTGTTGCAACCTTTGAAAGACATGAAATGATGTTACCAGATGGTCAAATCTTCTGCTTTCCGAAAGTAAGTTTTGTGTTTAAAAAGAATATAGTTTTGCATACTAGATTTTACATTTAATGTTATCGCATTTCTTTCTTTTTTGTGTTTTATTGTTTTGTTGTTGTAAATCCATGGTTTTAATGTTGTGTAAACGCATTTTTTTATAACAGGACATAAAGGTATATCTGATTTTTAACTTCCTAGACATGACATGAATATTTAACCTCTGCCTAAAAGCATTGTTTAGGTCTCAGAAAATCTGTGGTCAGTAACAGTAGTACGTGCCATGCTATACTAAACCAAAAAAGTTATGTTGAAATGTTTTATGCAGAAATATGTGTGCAGCTCGTATATCGTTTTTGGTGCTTACTAGTGCAACGAAATGTAGGCAAAAGTAACTATGTCCAGTTCGGTTCAGGGCGTGTATGTTGCTCTTTTGTGCCTGCAAGTGTGGCAGCCAATAGACAGAGATCGCTTTATGTTAAGTTCAGCTCCAATATGTCCCTGTTTTGTTCGTCCTATGGAAAAAAAAGTTGGCAAATGTCACTGTGTGTTTAGTTCAAATCAATAATGTCCCTTAGATATTCCTTCTATGGAAGAGCGATAACAAGTAGCAGGAGGTCACTCTTGTTCCGCTTAGCCCTTTTGGGTGCTTATTAGTGCAAGAACTACAAGCAGGTCATAATGAACATTTCACGTCTATGATGTTTCTATAATTTGCCTTATAGTCTAGAAATAGTCCGTCCCTATTATTTGCGTTCTATTGAAAAAAACAGTAGGAGCGATCACTATCATGTCTATTCGGTTACTATTTTGAGTCTACGAAGATGAAAACCGGTTGGCGAAAGTCTCAGCTTTTTGTTTTCTTTAATCGAAGTATTTTCCTATTTTGTGCCAGTTAGTGCAACAACCAGTAGGCGGAGGTCACTTATTTTAGTCAGGACTAGTATGTCGTTTTCTTTCGCCTACTATGGCGACAAGCAGTAGGCGCAGTTCACTATATGATTACAGTATGTCTAGTTTGTCCCTACCATGCAGCTGGTAGGATTACAACCAGTTGGCGGAGGTCACCATGTGTTCCGATATGGCCCAGTAAGTCCCTATTATGTTCCGACAAGGTAGATAATAGTAGGCGATGTCAATAGGCTGGTATCACTCTGTTTTTGGCTCATACTTAGTATGTCGCCATCATGAGCCTACCAGGGCCAAAACCAATAGCAAATGGATATCATTTGTTTAATAGGAAAAAAACACCAGTACGTTGAGGTCATAACTTGTTCACTTCATTAATATTATATCCTTATATGTGTTATATGTGTTAACTTGGACGACAGCCAGTAGGTGCATGACAATGCCAATTTATGTTCATTTAAGGACTAACCATTCACTAGCATGTGTTTATCAGGGCGACAACCAGTAGCCGGAGGTCAATACAATTTAGTTCATGTACGGTATGTTCTTTTTATGTGCTTACTATGATGACAACCAGTTGACAGATGTCAATATATGTTACCGTTTGACTCAATTATGTGCATAATAGTGCGACGAGGAATGGCGGACGTCACAATAAACCCATTTGGAAACAAATTTGTCTCTATCAGGTGTCTGCCCATCAACCAGTACCTGGATGTCAATGTATGTCCGGCCTTAGACCAGTTCGTTCATATTAATTCTTATTGCTTTTAACGCTAGCATGTGCGTAACAGGGTGAAGCCAAGTAGGCGGAGGTCAATAAGCAATCAGTTCACGCATATCATGTTCATATTTTGTGCGTACTAGGATGACAATTTGTATGCGGATGGGACTATATAAACAGCTGAATTTGCTCTGTTTTGTGTTTTAGTGGTTGTCACATTATGTTCTATTCAGGACAAGTACGTCTCATGCGTCAACTAGGGCATTGGCCAGTGGGTGCTAGTACTCTTTTGTGAATACGCGGACCACAATTAGTAGGTGGAGGTCACTATTTTGTAAGTTCAGGCAACAGTAAAAGGAAACTAGAGTGTCGACCCCCATCAACTTTCAACATGGTATATGTGAAATTGTCGTGTGTAGAGCAGTAGAGCAACCGTGACCTTTCTAGAAAAAGATTGTAAATCGTCTACGGAATATTTAAACAAATCCGACCTTTGGGTTACATGGTTGCAACCTTTAGAAATCTTGCACTTGTTATCAGATGGTTAAATAGCATGTTGCCCAAAAGGTATTGTGTTTAATAAAACATAATTTGGCATATGGTTCATTACATTTTGTGTAATCCTATATATCTAAATTATAATATAATATATTTTATGTAGTTGCAATGTTCTGATGAGATTTGGATTGACACACTTATGGTATTAAAGGATGGAGAAGATAATCATTTTTACTGCCTAAAAATTAAATGAATATTAACCTCAGCCTAATAGGTTAGTAAAATTAGTATTTGCCATGCTAGAATATGATATATATCAAATAATTAATAATGATTAAAATTTTATCATAAGTTATGGTGCTACAAGAAATACATATTTATGTGGATAATTTGGAACGATTCCAAACGTATCACTCTTTTTTGAGACGTATTGTAATAATTATTAAGATTACCTTTATGCTCATATTGGCATACTTTACAAGTCGGTGGCAAGATATCACTGTTTTTTGCAGAAGTTGGTGTCAACTTGCTGAGATCTTCAGACATATAATGCTACTTTCCAACTGACGCGTTTCTTTTGACCCAAATCGCATAGCAGTTAGATTTCTACACTTTTTCATAATCATTGACTTGCTCCCTCGATAGTTTTTAGTAACTTTATGACAATATATTTCCAATATTTTTATTTTCCACATGTACTATATATCCCCATTATCCTCATATTCTTGTATTTTTCCAAACATAGTTCTTAAAACTCGAATGATATAGATCGCCTACAACACTTAATGTATAGTGGATGTTTACTATGTCCGTTTTATGAGATTTTTTTGCTGCCAGTCATGGCGTATATCCATTTATGTTCAGTTTAGTTCTGATTTGTACTACCATGTCTCGGGTTTGTTTCTACAAGGGCAATAATCGGTAAGCCGATGTCAATATACTCATTTATACACCGTTAATCCTAAGTCGGGATATGGATTGACGGTATGTCGAACAAACAATTTATAGAAAAAAACAGCATGCGCGATTTATTAGTGACATAAAACATAAAGTCGTGAAAATGTGCAACACCTTAACACCGTTATGAATGTTAGTTGAGTGATAGTTCAGTATATCATTATGTCGAAACAGTGTTTAATTAATAACAAATAACTTTGATAATACTTGTTTTATTTGAAATTTATGTAAATCAAAATTTAAGCTCATGCATGCATTCATAATGTAAATCAAGTCCCTGTAAAAATATGACAAGGACATATAAATCCTGAAATGAACATAAAGCGACCTTTGCTTTCTTGTTACCGTCCCAGAATGCACTTAAACGCGACACTGATACTGCCTGTCGCATAAGTAGGCTAATGATAGCGACGGGAGAGGGCCGTAACTGATGTTGGCATATCTCGTGGCCCAATCCCTTTGCATGCTTGATTTTATAATGTCGGTCTAAATATTGTGTTAAAATTTGTATTGATATTGTCATTGTGAAATGTGTTCTCATGCAATAAAATATTATTAAATTTAAAAAAAAAAATAATGATAGCGACATAATAGTTCTGAACTGAAAATAATAACCTCCGCTTACTGATTGTCACCATTAAAATAGGCATACATGTCCAAGCCAAACACATAGTGACTTTAGCCGACCGGTCGTCACCCTAGTAGTCACTTATTAGAATTTGTTGTTTTTAATCAACTATTACGTATTTGACGAGATACAGAGGAAACGCGGTACCAATACCAGACAATTGAAGACAATTTTCGCCGCGAAAACACTCTCAATATCAACTAAACTCGGCCAGTATCAACAAAACTAGGCCAATATGAGTTTCCTCCGTTTTGATTGGCTACAAAACTCGCCTAATATAGGATTTGAGAAATGGGTCATTTTCATTGGCTGTCGAAACCCGTCTATTATGAGAAATATGCTAGAAATCATTTTTAAAGCAGCCATTGTGTTTTCCGTTTTCTGACTGTTTTGAAAATTGTGTGCATCGCATTAACTTATTTTGAATACTTGAACCACTTTTTACGGTTTGATATTACAGTTGTATTTAACCCGTTGGTAGATTTTACGAATATTTTGTGCACACCGACAAAATGGACGACGAAGGTAAAACATTTAATATTTGGCTAACGATTTACGAAATTAAGATAAAAATAAATGCTTTCTTTTAATGTACAGAGCTTTTTTCATAAGCATTTGCAATGTCACTTTAAAGATGAATGTCAAAATCAACATAGTCGATTCTAGAAAAGCAGACACCAGGAATGAGTAAGGGATAACTATGGCTTCAATGTGAATTGGTAAGTTATAAAAATGTTTTTAACAAAAATGGTAAAAGTCAATTAATTAAACATTTATCAATTAGGTGATTTCATAATGGTCCAGTTATTTGTCCGCGGTCAGATGTATTTGCCTTCGCCCTTTTGGGCTCGGGCAAATACATCTAACCTCGGACAAATAACTAGGCCACTATGATAGCACCTTATTGATAATATTATATCAAAAATTGGGATTTTCTATATACTATTCTATAACATTGTAACAAGGCATGCATACATTTGATTATTAATCAACTATTACTATTAGACAATTGCGGTAGCAATACCAGATAATTGAAGAAAATATATTCCAGAACACGTTCCATATCGACCAAACTCTGCCAATATCAACATAACTCGGCTAATATGAGTTTCCTCCGTTTTAATTGGCTACAAAACTCGCCTTATATAAGATTTAAGAAATGGGCCATTAACATTGGCTGTCAACACTCGCATGACGTGACAATCAGTATAAGGAGGTCACTATATGTTCAGATAATGTACATAAGACATAATCTGTTCACTTCGTGTCTATTATGTCCCTAATATGTGTCTACTAGGGCAAACACAAGAAAGCAGAGGTCACTTGATGCTCCTTTCAAGACGCTATCGCTTTAATATTTATATCAGGGCGACAACCAGTAGGCGGAGATCAATATAGAGTCAGGTGATGTGCCAGTTTGTTCCTATTATGTGCTCTATTGGACCACAAACAGTACTTTGTTGTCACACGATGTAACATTATAAGAGGCTCGAGTGTCCACTTTAGAAAATCATAAATTGTATACACAGATATTGTTTATTATTGTTTAATGAACATTCTAACGAAATAGGAATATTTTGCATACATAAAAATTAAATATTTACCGCTCCCCAACTTTAAACATCACATAAATAGCCTAAGGTCATATCTCGTATGTTCCTAGTATGTGCTTATTGGGCGATGACACTTTGTGTACAGCTGAGTACCAGTTTGTCCCCATATTTTGACTACTTTGCCGCGTTGTCATGGCAAAGTACATTAAATGATCTGTTCGGGACATTATGTTTTCTATTAGGTACATATTATGGCATCAACCAAAAACCGGAGTGACTTTATGCACAACTTAGAACTTGATTTGACCTGTTAGGTGCCAACTTGGACCACAAACTGTAGGATGAGGTCACATTCTTGTCACATAACATTATAAATAATATCGACTGTACGCTTTAGGCTGTCGTGTATTGTTATACACGGGTATTTTATCACTATATAGTAAACATTCTAACAAAACAAATGAATAAATTGCATGTTTGAAATTAAAGTAGTTGCCGTTTCCCCGCGTTGAACCTGACACTTGCGACATTTATTCCTCATAACATATGAAGAGCAACAGTGACCTTTCAAGAAAATGACTTTATATAGTGTCCGAAATGTTTAACACAATCCGACCTTTGGGTAACATCGCAACAACCTTTGGGGGACATGGAATTATTTTACCAGATGACAAAATTTTCTTTTGCCCGAAATTTACTGTGTTTGAAAAGAATACAGTTCTGCATACGGGTTTTTATATTTACTGTTATCGCATTTGTTATTATTAAAGGACATAGAAGTAAATTGCCTTTTTAAATGCCTACGCATGACATGAATATTTCACCTCTGCCTAAAAGTAAGTTTTGTTTAGGATCAGAAAATTTTACCGAAAAGTCACTGTGTTAAGA
The DNA here is from genome assembly GCF_026914265.1 of Mya arenaria. Taxonomy (NCBI): domain Eukaryota; kingdom Metazoa; phylum Mollusca; class Bivalvia; order Myida; family Myidae; genus Mya; species Mya arenaria. The sequence continues at coordinate 33,564,334 of NC_069133.1, read as the reverse complement.
AAAGAATATAGTTTTGCATACGGGATTTTTACATTTAATGTTATCGCATTTGTTATTGTTTTGCTTTTTATTTACTTTTGGTTGTTTTTGTTTTTGTGGGTTCATTATTTCTCTGAGGTGTAAACACATTTTAATATAAAAGGACATAGAAGTAAATTGCCTTTTTAATTGCCTACGTATGACATTTATATATTATCTCTGCCTAACAGTAAAGTTTAGGGATCAGAAAATATATTGTCAGTAAGAGTAGTATGTGCCATGTTAGAATATGGCATATATACATTATTGTCAGTAAAATGTTATCATCAGTTATGGTGCTATAACATATATATGTATATGATTATAATTTTAAACGTTTCTAAATGACTCTTTCATCTTTTAAGCACGCTGTAGATTTTAGATTACTGTTTTCGCTTAATAAGCAAAACATACCAGTCAGTTGCATACTATCACGGTCATCGCAGAATCTCATATTTGGCGGGGTTTGTCCGAGGGTTCAATAGTGATTTGATAATTATGATGATCGTAGAAAAGCGGATCTTAAGAAAAACTGTTGTTTCGGAATGGTAAATTCTGTTCTGTTAATAAAGATTGATCTTATTAAGCCACGATTTCGTAGTGATAATGTATGTACCTTTATTCTGTCTGTTTATGAAGTTTGGACGATCGGCATCCCGCCTAAGTACAAGCCTACAAGCGGTATGAACGCACAGTAATGATTTGTACGTCAAATGTCAAGGACACAATACAAGTTAAATATCAAAATGAATACTGTAAATGGAACTAATTTTGACTGAACTTAGTCCGGGTTGAAACTTTACCATGTATACTAGTATTTTCAACAAAACGTAAGTACACAAGGTACTTCAACTGATCCTGAGCAAACATTGTCCTGGCTGTATTGATCATTCATAGTAGGATTTGCAAAACGTTTTCACAATTATAAGGCGCCGTAGCACACACATCAGCCAGACCTTAAGGTAACACTGAGAGGTCAACATTTGAAACAGTTCTATTGAAACATTAATTAATTGAGTACACAATAAATTGAGATGTTCGAGTTTGTTAAATTTTAAAGTTGATCGTTATCAAATTATATATCATACTAAATATAAATAGTTGTCGTCTTACTGTTGAACTCCATGTAAGCCTGTGTTGCAATAACATGGAAAATAGTCTGACTGTGTCTGAAGCTTATTTAGCAGGCTTGACATGTCGCAACTTGGCGTCTATTATTGCCGTTGTTGAGTTTATAAAGGTCTGCCCGCACTCTATAGAGGCTGCGTTATGGCTTGACTCCGTCACAGCCCCAAGTGAGACTGAAACATTTTTCTGAGGCCGAGGGTTAATCCCATTTGTTTGTGGGAAATTTGCCAAATGAGTAACTGCGGGCTCTACTATAAATGAAATATGTGGTCCCACAGCTCTGACTTTTGGATATGTTTTTTTTTTCATTGGTCTTGACTTGTTGTAATTTAGAAATTGGATAGCAAGCGTGTCTTAAAAATCTAAAAGCTAGAGTACTGTAACTTTGATATTTTTAAAGGATGAGTAAGACTCGTGGACAGTTCATTGGCAAGAGAGTGTTCTGAGATCAGGATGTTTCGTCCACTGTGTATACATATATAATAATGTGAACTGACCTCTTTGTTGTGGAATTCCCAGTTGCCTCACTACTATCTGAATTCTAAAACTTCTTCAATACCAAAGAATATGTTGACATTTCTTATTGATTTATTTTTCTGATTGTTTTTTCAAATGTTTATCTACATATTTATGTTGTTTTTGTTTGTTGTTTTTTTGTTTGTTTTTCTTTTTCAAACGGCCCACGTTCGATTGTTTTCCAATTTAGTATTCAAGAACGAGATAATTATTACCAATACTGGACTATCTAGACATAAACATGTCGCCCCTAGTCCAGCGTATGCTCTTTTTCACTGAATATAATTTATTTTCTATATTTGAATATTTGTTATTGAATGAATTAGGTGTGGGTCAAAAACCTACAATGTACTTGGACCCGAAGCTTTATCAAAATAACACCATCAACTTGCATAGCATACATCACGTATCACTCTGGACTTCTATTAGTACAATGGTTGTGTACAAGCTTTAAATGAGAAGAATTGAAACATTGCTTATAACATATACATTTTTTCCGATATTTTCTTTCTTGATGCGTTCGTTCGTTTGACGTTATGTTTTTGTGGTGACATGTATTTAATAGTTTATGGTTAGACCGATATGTAAAATCATACTCTGAAATACCTCATTCTTTCATGTAAAAACGAAATCAAAAAAAAGAAAAAGAAAAGTTTTGTCACCACAACGTGGATAATACATCATCAAAATATTTGTAATAGTAAGTGTTTGTTTACCGGGCTCGGTAGGGTTAAAAGTTGATTAATATATCGTTCTTTATGCCATGCATAAGTCCATAAAGTTCTTTTCGTTTTATTCCATAATTTCAAACAGTAAAATATATGTGAAACACTGAATATTCTATAAGTTGTTCGATTTAGAAAAAATGGCATCTAGTACACTATATGAATTTATTATAGACTTAAGGACAATATACCTGCCAATGAATGAAACGGTTGTGTCTTAAATACAGAATCATTTACGTTCTTACGTCAAGTTATGCGAAATCAAAGATTGAAGTAAATACATAAAAGTTGATGATATGCTTGTCACAAGATTTTCAGGACATTCGTACTTAAGGACCTATGCAAATTTATATGTCCCAAAAGTGCATTTTTTTTTTAATTTTCAATCGATAATCTCTGCTCAGTGTAGATTATGAATAAAATTCAAACAAATTCAAATATTCGTAAAATTATGTTAATGTTATTGTTTTGTTCTTCCCTCTATTATTTTGCAGGAAAAATGTCCTCTGTAAGCTTCATGTAAATAACGATATGATCTTAAGCGTTCCTTCCTGAAGAAGTAATAAAAATCAATGTATATTGCATGTCGCTTAAACGTATTTCATATGAAATCTCTTTTCCATGTAAACTCAAAAAGGATTTTGTTTAAACCTTGATAATTATAAAACATACGTTTTTATTTCCGACTCAGTTATTTATTCAACGTATTGATTCAGATATATCATTGGTGTATATTTGAGGTAAAAGTCATGTTAAGAAACACGAAGAAACCTTACATAAAAACAACTGTGCATTTACTGCTAGGATGTGTTTGCAAAGTGTTTGTTATGTGTTAATTTGTCTTTAAAACATGCAGCAAATGCCTTTTAATAATATAACAGTGATATACCTCTTCGTCAGTCAAAATTAAACAAAATATTATGTCAATCGAATCAATTTCAATTTAAGCCTCATTATCCCGTTCAAAATTCCGCTTCTGTGACCTCATTCCTTTTGGGTTTTTTATACTCCAACGGTTGTCTCGTCTTCTATCGTGTAACCATAACCTGGGTTTAAGTGAAAACATCAACCCCCACTTTATAACAATATAATCCCACAAATAGTAAAAATATTTGAAACTAAACTAGGTGTCGTGCTACCAATGAACACATTCTTTATATCTGAACAATTAATATTTGCAGTCGGACTCCTCTGGGAGAGACATCGTAAAACGAATGAGTATGTCTGAAAAACTGAAGTTCGATTTGTAATTGAAATACTTTTTATAAATTGATGGGAAAACTATATAAGAACCATTTTTGAATGAATTAAAATGTTCCTAGATTCATTTTGATACATATTTAAACGAATCTTTGAATCTTAAACGTAATGTTCAAAATATCTTATATTTGTTATACATTGTCTACCCCACATTTACATGTGTTATGCCAAAGTTTAAAATACAACAACACTGTTTTAAAACGGTTTGCTGTTTAATACACCACGGTTTAATTTTTCGGACTCTACTTAATAACTGGAGCCGTATAATAATTAAGTATGTAAACCCCTTTTAAGGGGCGTAGGTTAGAAATGGAAAAGAGGGGCAACCTATCTCCTTTATATATAACAAAGAGATCGACACATGGAAGAAGTTGTTCCACCGCATACACGATGGAATCAAGAAAACAACGGTTAGTGGCAATATCAGTTTGCTATTCAATCTAGGGAAGGTTCGTGTGTCGCTTTGTTTAAATGGGCTATAGAAACGCGGAAAGATGATGTGCAGACAGTCTTGGGCTCGCGCCGGGACCTACCGCCTAGAGCGAATGTTGTACCTTCTTATCGTTTATTGTGCATTTTTCACCCTGATGTTACCGCTTTTATACAGTATCAAATATTCAATTATAATTGTCAAGTGCACCTTTAAATTTGTTTTGGAGAGATTAACTGCACTACATTCATTAAAACAAATCATTTTTCTAAGTGGAATTATAATGTATGGTTTCTGGTGGTTGTTTCTCAAGTGAAATAATACGTTACTGATTTGTTTTGTCATTATCTTCTTAGAAAAAGCGTCATATAATTAATTCGAATGGTTTAACAATCGAACAGATACGAGTGAAACTTAATCAAAATGAATATGTACCTATTTTCATAGCATTTCAGCTTTTCAAATTAAAATCATAATAAGTTTACATTGTATATAGATTTCACTCTTATTTCAGTTCTGAAATTATTTTGAAAAATGCACGTGCACTACGTGTGTCCCTTGTACTTTAAGGAATGCCATAACGGTAGATATTAGCAAAGAGTAGTTTCTATTTGTTATTGAAAGTACAGGAACAGTTGGTTTATAACGACACGTCTGTTTAAGTCGAAAAGAAAATGTATGAAATTGCAGACGACATTACACCAGAGACATATATATAATCCAATCGCCAATTCTTCCTCCAAGTATAGGGTCGTCGATGTCTGCGCCTCCATCAGACAATGTCGTTTTGGCATTGGCATAACAGGATTAAGGCATCATACACAACAATTTCAACTTTTCGTATTAAACTATTACTTAAATGAGTCATTCATGCTGCAATGTACATATAGTCATAATAACTTGTATTTTTTATACCCGTTTCATCATTATTGATGTTCTTCCAGCACACGAAAATAAAAAGGCTAGCTGCTAACTACGCTTTTGGATACAGGGGACACGTTTTTGACATACATAATCCCGCCGGAGGATGTATTCCGACAACCATATCATTGCTCACCGGTATCGCCATATATAGGGAGAAAATACCGAAATACACGGTTACTAGCTTGTCAATGTTTTCCGGGTGGTTCCGTGGTCACACTAGTCAATCCAGGGACAGCAGTTTCGATTCCCAACCGCAACATTAATATATTTATCATCTTCAGGGATGGACGTTAATCGGGGTCCCGTGTGACATTCCTGTACTTTGCGGCACGTCAAAGAATTGGATTGGCTCAAACCAGGGCTGTATTGTGTCTGTGCACCATTCTCGGAATATTTTAAATAACTAATACTCTTACCAGAGCACTCGTCGAATGGGCAAGGCCCGAGTGCGAGTGTAAAGAAGCTTACACACCAACGGGTGGTTGAAGCAATTAAGCAACCCCGTCATTACTGCAAACAATGCTGCTTTTTTACAAGAGTAATGCAATGATGAAAACGGCAATAGAGTATGTCATTGGACAAGCAACATGTATTTGGTTTAATAATAATGACATAGATTTTGTTGTTATTGTTTATTAAGGTTCATAAACCTTTGTCTTAGTGTGAGGACAAGATCACAACCTAGCCCGACTTTGAATTAAAATTAACTTCAAATATTGTCATGAACACAGCAAACAAAATGCAAGGAATAATAATTTGATAATATATTGAAAGGATTGAGGAGATGGCTACATAAATCATGGTTACCGAACTGGCATCTTAACGTTGTCAGTAGGACTAAAGTATTAGGTTAACCGATATTTACCGCTTTAATTCGAACAGGGTCTGCCGCGAGACATTCAGACCTCTCTACGGACTGAGTTAAGTAGTTAAGTTACATTATATATTATTGAACCTTTTACCGACATATACAGTACAACCTTTGGGGTACTTAACCCAAAGGTTGTACTTTTTCATGAACATCCGGCGCTTAACCTTTAGGCGACAGTCAAAAATTGTATATTCTCGATGGCTAGTATTTTTGAAAAAAAGCATCATTAATAATGCTTTACTACATTTATATATGCATATTTTATGAAGGAAAATGCAAAGGATATATTATTATAGGATATATAGCATTTAATGATAATGTCTTCCAAAGGTTGTTCTAATTGGCAAAATATCCCAAAGGTTGAATTTGTATATATATATATATATATATATATATATATATATATATATATATATATATATATATTTCTTATAAAAGTAGAGAAATGTTATATAAAATTCAAACAAGATATAATATTTAAAAATATACGAATAAAAGTAGATTTTTTGTTTACTTTGAGCATCAAAGAGTACAAGAACACATTTTTTTTTATAATTCTGACACTTAGAGATCCACATAGGGACCGATTCGCTCGATTCGGTTTCTTCGACTGGCCAAAACTTCAGTCCAAATAACAGGTAACTGTGCCGGCATACACCCGATGTAGTTTTCGATGAAAATTTTTATGTATTCATTTATGTTTTTAAACTCATGGTCAGAAATATTCTTGACTCCGGGAAGAACAAGGGGTGTATTCAAGACTCGATGAATAAATAGGCGATATTCCTAATTGCTTTTCACATTTTAATTCCGAATAAATACCAAACTCAGAGTAACGTCAAAATGCGCTCTTTGATTTTTCTCTATCAGAGAAATAGATATATATAATAAAAAAGAAAAAAAGAGAAAGAAGAATAGACGAACTTTGACACATATTTTAAAATATGCATTTTCATTTACTACTTACACTTGCCTTTCTCAATCTTTTATAACACACGGTTGTCCGGTTAGCGCAATGGGTAGCGCACTCGCTTCTAACCGACGGTTCGATTCCCGGCCTGGGCGCATGTGAGTTTGGTATGTGGTCACCAAGCCGGACAAGTGGGTGTCCTCCCGTTGTTCACCAACAACACAAGACCACACTCTCGCGTAACATCGTGTAAACGAGATTAATTAATATACTGTTGTAATAACTTGTTTCACAATCGTTGTAAAATAAATAAGTTTAAACTATCTTTTTATAAAACAAAACCAAAAACAGATGGAGCATTTTTATTGCCATCGCATCTTAGTTTAAATCTTTAACAAATTGCATAAATTAAGACATAAAGCTTATATTTTATTCATTTTTGTTACATATTAAAAGCAATTGAGATTGTAAAATTTGTAAACCAAACATCGGAAACACATACGTTGCCTGAAGCCATTGCTTATGAATAAGTAGACCGGATGAGACCGGAAAATACGGGAAGACCATATAATAGTGCAACGTGGCCTCTGTACATATACCAAGTAAACAAAATACAATGCACCGCTAACCGAAAACGAAAGTAGATCGTTTCAAAATTCCTGAAAAACCGTTGAATATGCTTTCAATTTTAATTCATTTAAGCGTAACAATGTTTATAGAAGATAACATGCATGCAACAGGTATCTATTTTAATTTTTTTTATTTAAATGGTACATTCCATTGAAAATTCTAGTTCCGCACTTTATTCTTCTTTTGACTTCTGAAGTAAATTTTTTCCTCGTTTTATATGATTTATAATTATATTGGCCTTACGTCGTTTGGTTTTTAGAAAATTGAAGACTTGGTAATGTCATATTGCTCATGCATACCATTTCTTATTATTATCCTAAAGAAATAGTCAAGTATACGTTGTAATTATAAGACAACCAATAATATTTACGCTGGTACCAGCAGCAGTAGCGAACCCAGGACTTGCATAGGCTTCGCTTGAATTGGAAAGCTCGACTGGCCAAAACTCAGGTAAGTGTGCTTAGGAGCACAACTTTGAACAAAATTTATGGTTTAAATGTAGGTAAAACGTTTACGGTGTCCTCACTCAAGAACCTTTTAACTTTATTTTCAGCCTTAAAAGTAGCTACAATATTGAGCGTTCAGGTATACTTATTATTATTTGTCATTGCTTATTTATCCCTCTCGCGAGTCTGCCATAGTCATAAAATCGTCATGTGATTCGCTGACAGCCATTTATGGGCATTAGTCTGAAATGGTGCATTGCGGTGTATTTTTTACCTTTGATATTGAAACAAATAATGTGTGGGTACTCTGATACGTATAATAAACTATAATGATTACACAATTTTATAAGAACCTCGGTCACTATATGAATCTTCATTTTTACTGCACAATAACTAAGCTATAACATGTTGAATTTTAAAAATTTTGACAGGTGTTTCCAACTATGCAACCTATGTAATTAATCAAGTAAGATAAATACATTTCGTTTGTAATGTAAATTATGGCACTTTATTGTTCGACTTAAAACATCTGGATGAAGTTTATATCTCAGCAATTACTTGAGGTATTGCTTTCAAACTTTATACAAGGTCTCCCGACAATACAACCTACTTAATTAATCAATGAGATAACTGTATATTGCATGTTATGCATTTTTTCCCTTTATCTAGTATTTGACTTAGAAATTGGATATTGAGGCTTTGCAAGTTTTTACTCAGCAGCTTCTTGGTTTATTTCACAGAAACTTTTAACATTCAAGTAAACTTAAACTCTATCTTGCATATTATGCATATTTTCCCCTATACTTTTGACATAGAAATTCTGGTTAAGATTTTGCATTTAAGTCAATAAATAAAATAATATATAAATAATAAATAAAAAGTCACATATAAGTCAATATCCCGTCAACAACTTAATGTGTTGCTGCTGTTGCATTGAAACTTTTTGCAAGGGTTTTTCAACCACCAATCATACTTAATTAATCTGACAACTCTATTTTGCACATAATGCAAGTAATGGGTGTTATAGGAACAATGTTGCATTTTGGCATATATTAATTATTTCTATAATGACATTGACGTCACCATGTGTTATAAAAGCATATTCCAAATTGCTACAGACTGTGTACAGGCAGACTTCTATCGGATTTGCATGTCCATCAATGCCAATAAAGTGTAAGCAAAACACCAAAACTGATGTCTGAAGGAGCAACAAGACCAGTGCCCCTGGGGGAGGAATGTCAACAGAATGATCACATGTCACAACAGGAGAACACCATTGGTTTCTACCTTGAGTCCTGTTTTGAATACATTGTTGACCATTTGGATTGGACAGACCTGCTGCAATATGAATACTTCGATATAGGTGGGTAAAGTATAAGAGATTTATGACAGCAATTTATTTCAACTTAATGAAAAAAGAAATGTAGAGTTGTATGATTAAAGGAATTAAAATAACAACTTATTTGATCTACATGTATGTGTCAAAAGTCTGAGCTCTGTTTCCTTTTTATTCTTCAATGTATTTGATAGTTCATTCAGTTAAACTGAGCAATATTGAGTCGATGTCGACGTACTTGTATATGAACTTACACTTATATAAAGTAATCGCAGTTCCCAATTATTGACCTTGTAAAGAAGACCATCACTTCATATACAACATTACCTATTTTAAATAACGTCATCAAGTTCAAATTTGAAACATTTTTGTGATAGTTATATCAGTTCTACTCATACTTAATATTTGTTTTAAAGTTTTCATTTCAAAGAAATTGCGCTTCCATCATCAACTCGCAAATTCTAGGTACAACTTTTGTAGTTGGAATAAGTCTCTTCTACAACATTTTCTCAGGAAAGCATTATTTTATGGGGAATTATAACTTGTTATTTCTCTATGAGAGGACATCCAAAATTTGAGATGTTAGTCTACATTTTTATTTAAAAGACAAACATCACAGCAACAACCATCTACAGTTGAAACCGTGTATATATTCTAGCAACGATACAGGGACAAGCTGAGTAACAAATACACTTAGACTTGGCTTTACCCAATGTACCAAGAACACAGACAGACAGACCACACATGCAACAACATATTTTGATCAGTAAACATTTGGGTCACCAAGATTAAACCCGTCAGTTAAACAGGTTTTTGTTGGACGTTTGCGAATTTAGGAACCTCTTTTCATTTCAGACTTTCTAAGGAAAATGGGAGGTTTGGCGAAAACAGATCCCAGAGCTGCTACTCAGTTGTCGTTGAAAACTATTATTGGCAAGAAACAACAGGACAAATTTTTGAAGCTGTTGAAAGTTGTTAAAGAATCAGGTAGGAATGGGTAGGCGGGTACACATATTTCTTTAATTTAAAACTTGTCGAGCAAGTACACAACGTTAATTGTTGTTGTTTTTTTTTTGTTACGGGGTTTCTTTCAATGTGAAAGGAATAATTTAACATTTAAAGGTGCTTCCAAATCGATATCAATTAGAACGATTTCACGTTCACCCATTACACGTCCAAGAAGGTAGGTCAGCATCAATATGAATTTGCCTACCTTATTTATGATATTTTTTGACAATATTTAAGCTCAAATAGGCTGAACTCTAGTTAAAAGGTGTCGCCTGTACATTAGCACAATTCTACAGCTGTTGTCGTTTAAAAACAAGCTTTATATATTGACTATTCGAAGTAAATGGCAGCTTTACTCCTCACCCAGACAGCGGCCTCACACCTTGGTTAAGTTATGCATGTTAGCACATTTGAGTCAATTTCTCACCACATAAATCAGGTATTGCATTGAAACTTGAGACACATTATTCCATTCATCCCACCTACTGAATTGATCAAGTAAGATAGATTTATCATTCATATAATGAAAGTTATGGCCCTTTATTATTTTACTGAGAAATTCTTTTGCATATAAGCACAAATAAGTCAATATCTCAGCAACTTCATGACGTATTACATTGAAACTTCATAAAACGTTTTTCAAACATCCAATCTACTTATTCATTCAGGTAAGATTACTCTTATCTTTGTATAATGTAAATTATTGCCCATTATCATTTGACTTGGAACTTCTGCTTTGCCTTTGTCTTACGTGATAGTCAAGTAAATAGCTCTACTTTGAAAAATGCCAATTATGGTCCTTTCTTATTCGACTCAGAAATGTTTAGGTCAGGTGTTTCATGTAAGCTGGTACAAGTCAATATCTCGGTAACTATTTGATATATTGTATAAAAACTTAAACTGTACAATGGCTCCAGCCAATCCAACCTTACCTTCCTCAAGCCAGATAACGCTATCTTGCATGATATGCAGAATATGATGCTTCAATGTATTCAACTTAGAAATTATGGTCAATGTTTGGCCTGTAATCAAATAGAAGTCAATATCTTAGCAACGTTTTGGAAGTATTGCATTTAAGCTTTATATAAGAGTTATTAACTATCCAAGCTATGCACTTTGTCAAGCTAGATAAATGCATTTTTCATTTAATGCAAATTATGGCCCTTTTGTTCGACTTTGAAATTAAGGTTAAGGTTTAATTTGCATTTAAGAGTGCATATAAATCTATATATCGCAATTCTTGACGTATTGAATCTACACTTGAAAGGATCTAAACTGTTCTTAACAAATCAATAGATAATTGTCTTGTATGTAATGCATATTATGACCCTTTATTAATTCCTTTAGAAATTCTGGTTAAAAGCGTTGAAATAGTCTCTGTGACATCTCTTGTTTATAATTGAAATTACCAGTCTGTTGGATATTTCAGATTCCTTTCAAAGAGCAAGGTTTAATTTGTACAACTTCATTCTTATAAACAGTTGAAAGTCATCCATAAGGTTATGACATTTATCACAAATACTAGTTTGCGTTTATTGAAATATTGTTACTTTTATTGGGTTCATGTAACAGAGAAGATATATAAATGACCATAGATAGGTGTTAGCTCACTTGACACAAAGTGGTTAAGGTGAGCTATTGTGATCGGTCTATGTGCGGTGTCCGTCGTCCGTTGTCCGGCGTCATCTCCTAAGAACAGAATTCCATGTTGAAATCTGGTTGACTACAAAACACTTCTCTACAAAAACAATGTGGCCTAGAGCATAGATATTTGATATTAATATTATGCCCCTGGGGGTCAAAACTGGCCCCGCCTGGGGATCGCAAATTTCTAACATACTTACATAGTGAACTCTTTAAAAATCTTCTTATCTTAAACTCTTAGGCGGAGACCCTCGTTATTTTGTGTGTATCATCATCATATAGTGGTCCTCTATCAAGTGTGTCCAAATGTGGCACGGGGTCAAAACTGACCCCATCCTGGGAATTACAAGATTCCTATCAACACATTTTGTTAAAATCTGACAGTTAAGGGAAGCAATTAATGCAATATTGTCTCCCTTGCTCTTGAAGCTTAATTTGGGAACTATTGTCTATTTTTAGAAACAAGGAATTAGATTTTATATATTAGGATTCTTAAAAATAGTCACTTCTTATTATTGCTCTTTTTATAGGTTTATAGGTTAAAGTATTTTTTTGAAGATTTTTCTTACTCAAAAATGAATTAAATAATCAAGCTTCTTCGTTGATTTTGACCATTGTTCTGAATTCTACAGATCCTTTATTTTGTTTGGATAGTTAATACATCTTATATAAACATTAATTTAATGCATGTTTAATGAAGGAAAACTATGCTGTGTACGTTTGAGGTAGAGTGACTCGAACATTATTTGTAATTCTGAAGTCTTGGTTCTTATTTATTTTAAATAGCTGGAAGGCTTTTTAATTATTTAAAGTTGTTGACTTTATTGTATTATATATAATTATAGTCAATTACTTTTTATTCTTGAATCACTTTATAAATAGTTTAGGTATGATAAATTTTGAATATATTCTTGTTTGATCAGTGTGCAGGCATCTATACTAAGTCCCTCAGTGTGTAGGCAACTGTATCAAGTCATGTCAACGAAAGAGGATTGGTTGATTTTTAGCTCTACTGGCTAAAGACCAGAAGAACTACGGTATGGCACACTGCTCGTTGTTCGTGTGTCTGTCTGCACACAATTGCTTGTTCACAAGTTTCCTGTAGAATAATATAGGGAATTCTTGCAAATCGTCTTGTCTGAAACCGCTCGGCCCAGACAATTAATATTTGTATACAGCATCATATTTTGGTCCTCTACCAAGATTATTCAAATTATGGGCCTGTGGTCAAACCTGGCCCTGCCCCTTTCGACCTGCTTTTTCATTTTCGAAGCTATAGTAAAGGAAATTGGACCAAGTGCACAATTTTAAAAACAAATATCATGTTGTGCTTGGATGACCTTGACTGTGACATGTTGACCGACTTTCTTCTTTTTGAAGTTACAGTAAAGAAATTTGGACCATGTGCAGAATTTTTAAAACAAATATAAATGTTGCGCTTGGATGACCTTGACTGCGACCTTTTGACCTACTTTCTTATTTCTGAAGCTACTGTGATGTAATTTCGCCATGTGTACAGTTTTGCAAACAAATATCAATGTTGACATTGTCAGCTTACCATTTTTACCCACTTTTTTTGAAGCTACAGCTTGAAATTTGAACCATATCAACAGCTTTGAGAACAAATATCAAGTTACGGTGATAACAAAGGTCAAAAATATTTACTAAGGTGAGCGATTTAGGGCCATTATGACTCACATTTATGCAGAGGTGTTCTTGATGCTAAGGGAAACTTTGTTTAAAACAAGCTCTAATGTAACTTATAGTTAAACATATATTTCAGAAGTAAAATGTTAACTCCTTATTTCTTTGATTCAACACGTAGGAAAAACGTAAAATTTGAAATTTATATCATATATAATATATATGTCCGAGATTCTTAAATAATCAATATACCGATAAAACATGTTTTAGTGATTTTTACAATTTAACTTAGCTGTCTTTTTGTACTAAATTATTAAACAAATTCTCTAAAGTTAAGGTTTAATAATGAGATTAGGATTTAGAGCTTTTAACCTCAGACAATCATGCAGTTGTGAAAATTGTTTGTTTTGCTCATAGCATTGCATAAAAACAGTATGAACTACCCTGACTACCCTGAATGTTGGAAACAATTTCAGAAGGGGATATAAGTCCCTTAACCTTCCTTGGATAACGAATCCGTCATACTGAACAGACCCCCGGCTATTTTTCAGGATCGACGATTATCAGCTGTTAGAACCTTTGTTTAAAATATACAATGAAGTACAGTTATTACTAAAAACATTTCTTTCCCTTTCAGAGAACCCCAAAATAGTGAAGATATTAACGGCTAAGTCGCTCCCACAGAACGCTAACAAAGGGTGAAATTTTATAAGCAAATGTATGACTAAGATCATGGAAAATCTCAAAATTGTTGAAATTCTACCCTCTCTCCTTGCACACGGCGTTATTCTACAACGAGACGCTGAGGCTTTAACACAAAGTCTAGCCGTTGACAGATGGAAGGCAACATTTGAACTTTTGCTAAAGATTCCCATAAGACATGAATTCTGGCTAGCTACTTTTATTTTGGCTTTGGTTGAAAGTGACCACAAAGATAATCATCGATCTCTTGCTAAAGAAATACACGGTGACCTTGTTCAAAGTATGCAATACGAATACCCTGGGCCCAATTGCTCGAAAATCCTTAAACGAAACAAACTTAAGTAGCTGATTTTATCATGCCATATGTCTTGCTTAATATTGATTTGACTAAATAAAGCATAGAGTATCGTGATAATTAAAGCATGTTAATGTTTTACAGAAATTATTCTGACACAAAAATAGCTTAATCCTAGGATTTAAGATGTTTCGAGAAATTAGGGCCTGGTTTTACATTTATTTTTAGCAACACAATGACTATTCCTCGATTAATGTCTTTATCTTTATTGGCGTTATGTTTAAGTTTCTCAAATGATTGTTTTGTTATACTCAAATGATTTCAGTTTATGTCTTTGTTATTCATGGTCTGTATTAAATACAGATAGCTATGCTTTGAAGAAACAGACACTTGGTTTACAGTGATGTTATTTACATTTGTTCCCTACACACTTGGGTTGTTGAATTTAAAATGCTGGTGAAAATTCCATTGTTTTGTCATTCCATAGCTTATACATTCACATATGTTTTGCAGTCGCCGACGAATATCTGAATTTGAAAGAACCAAGGCCGGAATGGAATGACTTTTTGAAGTCTAATGGAGATGTTTGCCTGACTTCACTTAGTTCTGTTGTTTCATTCCGGGAAGCAGGTAACACCCGAATTACGTGCAATCTAATTTCGTTCCTGCAAGGATGTATTAAACGTTTTTCGGCATGATATATATATATATGCATTACATAAACTGCAGCAATTACTAGATTTTTTGGTCATTTTCAATTTGCCAGGAATGATACATTATTGATGCCTGATATGCTGGCATTATTTCAAATTTATTAGGTTATCGATTATATGTTGATTTCCCTGTATTTAAGATGGAAAACGTAGACAATGTCCTCCATCTAAGCACGCCGATGGCACAGCAGAGGTTCCCGAACCCAGGATGCACGAGCTTCACGTTTCCTTTGGTAATTTAAGATTGAAACATTTAAATTAAACAATAACTTAAACATGTAATACTATAGATCACCTGACTATTGTCCTTTTCAATTTGCCAGGAATACTTTATTAATGATGACTGATATTCTACTTGCATTAATTCCAATACATTAGGTTATCGATAATATGTTGATTTCCCTGTATTAAAGATGGAAGACAAAGACAATGTCCTTCATCTGATCACGCCGATGGTTCGGCAGAGATTTACGAACCCAGGGTTGCACGAGTTACGAGCTTCCTTTGATAACATTTAGATAAAACAATTTCATAAACTGTAATAGACCACCTAACTATTACATTTGTACAATTTGTTGAATTGCTAAAAGTATTTAAATTTTGTATCATTTAGAAGATATTTGTTTCGTTTAGTGTCAGAAAGCAACATGTTTCAATGGGTGATCACCGACCTTTATATTGTTCACGACGTTCATGTAATAAGTTTTAACTCACCTTATACTTTTCAATTAACAACCTGAAAGCATGAAACATGCCTCATGCAAACTAAATTTTATATTTTAGATTCTGGTGAACTATCGCAAAATAATCTTAGCCCAGCAAAGTTTGAAGCTGCAGTAAAAGGTATACTGACGAAACAAGAAGACAACTCGTCCGTGCAGTCGATGGACCTGTCGTTTTCCTCGTTGCTGATTGACACAGAAAATACTAGCGAGTCTGGATCACAAGAGACCAGCGGTCGTGCAAGGGATCATTTAGATTCTTCATCCGGTGAGGAAGCTCTAGACAACGCTCTTAATGATCTGAAAGTTCCCGGAAAATCACACCATAACTCTCAGAAGCAGAGTTTTTCATTTGACACGAGCAATGATGGCAAGGTAATTTCATTGCGTTTTTAGTTGCAGATATACTCATTTAATTGCAAAACAAGTGCCCGTAAACGAATTGTTAAAACGGGTGTGAACATTTTTTACTCTAATATTAGAGCAAAGTCATAAAGGTTGTTATATGTTATAAACCATCGCTACATTCCCGTTAATTTGAAGTCAACGGTTCATAGCCTATGATTCATACTAAAGTGGTCCTAGTCAATAGTTGACAGCTCTGTACCTTATAGAGTAAATATTCACGTTGGATATATGTTCTGACGTGTGACGTTCACATACAGAACATTAATTAATAAATAACCCGAAGTCTTGTATCGTTTCATATCGGTTCGTATATACGAGTGTATGAACATTATTTTTATGCCCCCTTTTGAAAAAAGTGGGGTATATTGTTTTGCACATGTCGGTCGGTCGGTCGGTCGGTCTGTCTGTCTGTCGGTCGGTCGGAATACCAAATGGTTTCCGATCAATAACTTGAGAACGCTTTGACCGAGGGACCTCATACTTGGTATGTGTATTGGTCATCACCAGCAGATGAACCCTATTGATTTTGAGGTCAGTGGGTCAAAGGTCAAGGTCAGTGTGACCTTTACATGAAAAACGGTTTCCGATCAATAACTTGAGAACGCTTTGACCCAGGAACCTCATACTTGGTAGGTGTATTGGTCATGACCAGCAGATGAACCCTATTGATTTTGAGGTCAGTGGGTCAAAGGTCAAGGTCAGTGTGACCTTAACATGAAAAACGGTTTCCGATCAATAACTTGAGAACGCTTTGACCCAGGGACCTCATACTAGGTAGGCTTATTGGTCATGACCAGCAGATGAACCCTATTGATTTTGAGGTCAGTGGGTCAAAGGTCAAGGTCAGTGTGACTGTAAGCTGAAAAAAGGTTTTCTGATTGTCCATATTTTATTTAAGTGTCCAAATCCTACTAACAATTCGGCTCCCAAGGGGGCATAAATGTTTCACTAACATCTCTTGTTCACTATTCTGATACTGAAGCATTATGGGGAACGACATGAGGTTTTCTTTAGTTAATCAGAGATACGCGAAGGTTAGTGAATGGATGGTTAGAGAAACCCGAGGACCTAAGAGTGGATTGATAAAATAGATATGAAAGAAAGAATATCTTTAACGCTAAGGAGGTGGAAGTGTTTGCTTGACAATATATAAAAGCTAGACGAAACTATTAGTAACGGAACCGGTTACAGGACTCATTTGGGTTGGAGTGTGGTTTGTACCGTGAATGACGGTTACTCGTGCATAGATAAGACAGCATTGGAAACCGATTGAGGTTGCCATGTAGGAAGGGATTGTGTTTGAGGTCCAGTGAATACGAGCGGCTAAAACAATTCATATCGGAAGTAGGAGCCTTACTTCCTGAACTCAATAGGGTCGGAACTTAGTAGTGTCATGCCGTGCATGTTTCAGGACGATCATGCCGACGGACTTTGTTTGAGATGCGACATATGTTATCCAGACGATAATACGAACTGGTAGTTATAATCACCAACGTCGTATGTACCGCCAAATCAAATTTTCATCGACAAATTGGATTAATTAAGTATGTAACTATCACGTATAATCCATTAAGAAACTCGGGCGACCGATTGAAGCATCCAAAGATCGGAGTTCATTGCATCGTGCTTTCTTCTGGAATATTGATGGTCAATAGAAAAGAACGTTTCATTACCGAAGCAAAGATGAAACTAGGTCGTTACGCCAGACTCCTACAATGTCTTTGCTTGTCAGTAGCATAATCTCAGATCTGCGTCGATCACAACCATGTTTGCGTCTTTCAAATCGGAATGGAATGCCCCTTGAAGTAAATTGAAGTGGTACGATTTTCTTAACGGACGTTACGGACCCGAATTATTTCTTGCGGTCCTGTTGACCATATAATCTGTTAGTTTCACAGATCATTCAATCATTGCCTATGGCCATTTGATTATAAAAGATTTGCAATGAACCATTGTCTACAAAGTAATGGGAATGTAAAACCGTCCCCTACATTTATAGATCTAATAGACAATATTAAACTTGTTTTCAGAGAACTAATGTTCAAGCAGAAAAGAGTTTGAAAGACAAAGATTGCTGTGGGGAGGTTCGAAATATAATTTCGTTTAATGTCAAATATGAATAAATAAAATAATTTATTTTGATTTGAACACACAATCAATCAAATGTATGTATGGTAAATAATTGGCCGATTGTTTAGAAAGTTTTATGATATGCTCATATATTTGCATAAAACAAGTGCATCTGAAACAGTTGTCTGAAATCTTGTAAGAAATACAGCAGATCACAAGTACATCAAAATAAACTTCCAGTGTAGTTACGCTTTTTAAGTAAACACCTAATTTCATTAACAACTTTGTTACTTTTAACAAATTTCGGAGCTATTGGCTTATTGTTAACTTGTCACTTACCGTGCTAAGGCGGTTACCCCCAATTATTACTAATCACGTATTTTGTTTAATGTTATTTGACGTGTAGTGCAGATAATCTTGTCTAGTGTTTGCTTGGACTTTAGCATTAACTGTGCCTTAAAACAGGACTTTAGTTGAATTTTGGCTTCTATGCCTTTTCCTGTAATGTCCATGGTTTTATTTAGAATTGTGCTGAACTACACAAGGTTCGTGAGAAGTCTCGGAGTCCACCGGAGAAAAATATTAACGAGACGAGGGAACTTTATCGGCGATCCCCCGAAGGTTTGAATATCACAGGTAAACATTGAACCGCCGTTATATCCTTGGGTTCATTATTTGAAGAAGACATTACCTTTTTGTACGATATGGTTGTTTAATTTCGAAAAATGTTATATGTTATATGTTGTATATAAAAGCAAGCAGCCAATTGTATAAAACCGGTTATTCCTTTGGTCAAAAATTTCAAAACTTTCTATTAGGTTGGCCAATATTTTTCCAATAATTACTATTAACCAAATCAAATTAGTTCATTGTGCAAAATGGCCAAGAGATTACTTGTGGACAAATTATCAAAGCGGTATACACTTGTCTGCTGTTGATTCTAAATTATCTAAATGTCGGTTGCCTTTAACACAATAATGTGATATAAGTATGTACAAAACAAATCCATTCACTCTTAAACTTCAGAAAATAAAAATACAATTGAAAAAAATGCATGGTCATTGATAATTTTTTTCATGCATCTTAAATTAATTAATATGTTGAATATGACAGCACTGTAATGTTTTATAACAGGAGATATGCCTGATTATCCTTCCATTGAGACCGATTTAGTCGAAGATAAAGACATTGAACTTAGGGATTACCAGTATGAACTTGCTGCACCAGCCATTGAAGGCAAGAATGTCGTCATTGTTGCTCCAACTGGTTCGGGGAAAACCAGAGTTGCCATCAAGATCATACAGGTGACTAATTGTATTTAAGGCAGACATTTAAAACATGACGGAGGTATATTGTTTTAATCATCGGGACATTTTATTTCGGTTTAAATGACATCAATTAACACATTATTTAAAGTTATAATCGTATTAATTTTCATGATTTTAAATAGTATCAGTTCCTTATAACGAGATTACGCGTAGCTGTCTTTTTGTTTGGGTATACATTATGTTATTGTCAGCTTTTCAGTATTGAGACTTTTTAAAGATATTATTAAATTAATCATGTTAAAAAACCTGTTTGTGTGTTAAGAAGTTATTTGACTGAATGACATATGATACTTAGACATTTAATGCTTAACTTATTCCGAACTATTTTGCCTGGGATATAACACTGTAATTTGGACAAAATGAAGAGCAAAAAGATAAATATTTCTCATCTGGAGACTATCTTTGCATAGTCTTGATTTTTGTAAACGATAAACATTTATTTTATTTTAAAAAGCAGTATTTACTACATTGAGAATTATTTTATGTATAACACAAAGAACACATCCGGTCATTAATATTTTCAGGAGCACATTCGTCGACAACTCGGTCATGGTATTCCGAAAGTTATTTTCCTCGTTAATCAAGTGGCCCTGGCAAATCAACAGGGATCCGAATGTAAAAAGCTTCTCCCCAAGTACAAAACCC
The DNA here is from genome assembly GCF_026914265.1 of Mya arenaria. Lineage (NCBI taxonomy): Eukaryota > Metazoa > Mollusca > Bivalvia > Myida > Myidae > Mya > Mya arenaria. The sequence continues at coordinate 33,543,961 of NC_069133.1, read as the reverse complement.
ATACGATCACCGGCGATTCACAGAGATCCAAAAACGAGTTTCTGAAGGACTTCTTAGACAAGTAGATACATGTATTAGTATTATTTATAGTATTTCCCCACAAGCAAAGGTCACTGTTTAGTTTTAGCATTGGTGTAGTCGACGGCGGCCGTATTGTCGTTGCAAAAATATATCATAGCTTTAATCAAAATTAAATATCAACCTTTAATTGACCTTGATATTTATGCATTTAAACATGACTATTGGTGATTTTTTTGACAACTGGTCGTGTTCATATATGTTCCTGGATATAGTGTTTCAAATCTAAATTTTGTGCACATGTCTACTTTGACATTAAGCTTTACAAGTCTCATCACAACGTCTAATATACCCTATGATCGAGAAAAAACAGATGACCGTTCGTAATCGAATGCAGTACTCGTGTGTATTAAATCAAGAGAGTATAGTTTTATCGTAGACACACGTCTATTACAATTGTATTGGTATTTTTTCTAGGAGAGATATATTGATCGTCACTGCCCAAGTTCTGTTGGATTCTTTGGTTAGAAAGGAGATTGAGAATATATGCAGATTCTCGCTCATCATATTTGATGAGTGTCACCATACCCAGTCCAACCACACCTTCAACCAGATAATGGGGTTGTATCTGGATATGAAGTTCAAAAAAGAAGTTGTTAATTTACCTCAGGTCAGATAATTTCTATAGTAAAAAATCACTTTGAACCTTCTTTGTGTTGGTCCTTTAAATCTAAATGTGTGCTTTGGTGATACATGTTTTTATATTTCCTCTTAATAATATATCGTTGGCTTGACAGCTTCAGTCGGTGTTGGAAAATCAAGGGACACTGAAAAAGCCGTTGACCATATAAAACACTTGATGGCAAATTTGGACGCTGAAGTCATTTGCACTGTTGAGAGAAATATCGGCGAACTTCGGGAACATGTTAGTCTACCAGATGAAGGTAAGAAAGAGCTTGTAAATCCAAGCCCTTCTACGATAATTAGGGAATGTGTCCATTTGTTGTTTAAATTCTAGAACATTACAGATAAATGGAGCAAGGGTTGAACACTGTCTTGGGGACCTTCTTACTTAAAAATATACAAAAAAAAATGTAATTATCATATCTGACTGATTTGATGATTGTTTTTACTATTCATGGTTTTAACTCTGATATGGTACTAAAAGCAGCTGCTTGTATTGCCTTGGTGTACATGGCAATGAGTTATATATTGATCTGGTTTGTTATATGCAAATGTAACTACATTCTAAGTATACTACATGACGGAAGTGGTCTGATTTTGCGAAGTTGTATGAATAATTATAATAAGGCCTTTTTGTGTTTTAGAAATAAAGACTGTCCAAAAAAGGGCAAAAGACTTCTTTGGAATTTCCGTTTATAAATTGATGTCAACTCTAGAACAGCGAATGGCAACGTCTTCTTGTAAGTTGTGAAACATATAATTCATAACTGATTGAAGAAGTAATGTTTACTTTATCACTTAAGGATATATTACGTTTTCTTCTGTGTCCATACAGTATGTAACCTTACAATATTGTAATCCATTGTGCGCACTGATGCAATAATGTCAAGAATACCACAAGCTAGAAACTAATATCAGTTTTTTTTCGTATACAAATATACTCGGGGATGTAAATACATTTATACAGTATTTTGATTTTAACTTTATATCTGTATTGACTTGCTACTGCATCAATTTTGGTATATTTTGATTTAGTAATACATTTGTACCTTATTAGTGATTCGTGAAGTTTAATGTTTGTAAAGTTATATAAGGATTTGCTGGTGTGTGTATTCATTCAACTATGTTTAGTGGTGAAAGAAATGTCTGAGGCAGAGAAATTTGAAGGTGCTCTGAAGGCACCGGCAACGAAGGGAAATGCAGCTTACACTCAGTGGGTCAGCAAGTTGTGGCAAGAAACGGCAAAGTTGAAAGACTCGAGGGCGAGAAAGTTTCTTCATCCTATCAGTGCTCATCTTGAGGTAATGTGTAATATGCAATGATAACTCGCTAATATCACGTATGTTGTTTACTCTTAGAAATTTCGAGGACAGGTGCCATCTTAGAATTACTTATGGCTATGTCCCTGATATAAATTAACACGAACATTGAAACTACATTGACGAAGTTATACTGTTTTGTGAATTACAAGATTTGATATTCTTGCGATAATAAATACTCACAATTTCATTTTCAGTGCTACAATAACGCCCTCATAATATACAACGACGCGAGGGTAGATGAAGCATTACGTTACCTTGATGGAGAAATGACAAAATGGAAAGAAAATGCTATCATGGATGAAAACGAGAAGTTAATATACAGGGCTTACAAAAGTGAGTTAATAGAATAACGATTGTTGAACAAAGAAAGACATAGGCGAATGAAATTTGAGAATTAGTATTTGTTCAATTTAGGTCATTTTACGTTTAAAGCTTTTTTAACATTTGTTAGTGCTAAACTTAATTACTCGTGTCTCTGCTGGAATATAACACACTTAGTGTATTCTGATTCAAAATACTTCGAATCAATGTCAAAATTTTTAGATAAATGTTTGCATATTCTGAACATCGAAGTCATTTTTTTCAGAACTCATATCATGCGACTTCAGAGTTAAATGCAGTGAAAACCCAAAACTCAACAAGTTACGAGAAATGATCCTGAAGTCTTACGAAGGCAAAAGGGGTGCTGACTCAAGGGGTATAATTTTTGTTAAAACGCGGGAACTTGCTCGAGCTATTGTAAGCTGGATGAAAGACACACCAGGTTTACGAGAGCTGAGCCCAATTCAGTTTGTTGGTCAAAATATGAGCGCAGACAAAGGAGGTTAGTTAACAATCTTTATCATAACATATATATAAAAAGGTATAAACTTATACTTGAAATCTTGAGACAGGATTTACACACTTACACATGCTATTTATTTGTTTAAAGTTTCCAGTGTTTTATGTAGAAATCATTTATTAAATTCTAGGCATGTCAATGTTAAGCCGGTTAACATAAAGGAATTACTATCCAAAGAGTAAAAAAATAATGTGGGTTCTTTATTCTTTCAGAACTACTTTCTGTAGTATATATAAATATCATTTTATGTTCCCATGCTCCCTTTCATTCAAAAATCTCGACCTTATTGATTCATGAAATATCGTTTAAATTACTTTCTATTTACAACACAAGGTATGACAAAGGTTGAGCAGGACGAGGCTCTAAAGTATTTTCGGGAAGGGAGACACAAGATCATAGTAGCTACTTCCGTTGCGGAGGAGATCTTGGATATAGCCAAATGTAACCTCGTCATACGATATGACCATGTTACCAACGAGATCTCCAAGGTGCAGTCGAGAGGTAAGCGGCTGTAGACAGTTTTACATTGTTAAATAAATGCAGGCATATATTCATATGAGATATAAGGCTGGTAAAAGCAAGTCATTACAATCCAAATCAAATGAACAATGAAAATTTTGAAACCAAAGTAGGTACTCGTGATATTGAATCGATGGCAAGTTCACCCAAACGCATGTATACTATAATCTTTTTTATCCGCTTTGCAGTTACTCGTCAATCAAAAAGGGTAAATTATTCTCATTTTAAGATTATCATCATATCGAGGGCTGGAAGAAAAAGATCTGATTCTGTTCCACTTAACACCTTTCCGCTTTGCAAAACCCTTTATAAAATAAATATCCCCTGTCCATTCAGGTCGCGGTAGAGCAGCAGATAGGAAGTATGTGTTGATTGCGGAAGAAAGCACGGGAATGGCAGAAAAAGAGGAACTAAATATGATCAGGGAGGTCATGATGAGGAAAGCCATTATCTCATTGCAGGTATGTCATAGAATAGGAGTAACATGTACATATACAGTCGGCATTTTCTGTGGTCGTGACGTTTCAAATAATAAAAGGAGAAATTTACTGGTAACATTGATACAAGTTTGTACGAATACTCAAGTGGTTGGTGGGGAATGACGTCAACACCGGTGTATTACTGTAATACTTCAACAGAGATCATTAAAATGTGTGAAAAAATATTGCTTAAAGCAAACCATTAACCACTAAACATCATGTTAAATGTGTGTTTACTTTGTTTTACGGACCAGCATTTGCACTCATCACAAAACTTGAGACAAAACCAAATTCATTCAATTTCAATGTCATCTGGTCGGAAGACGTCCGGGCTTTACACCCAAACGGAGAACATACTTTCATGCATGTAAAAAGTGCAAAAGAAATTATTTGTTTTAGAAGTATAGTATAACCTATAAAACGTGTAAGCGTAAGTCATAACTAAATGTTAAGTAAAATACCCTTTGTTTATTTCTTGACATTATTGTTCCAGTCTAGTACGTAGGTTCCATATTTAAACGACGCTAAATCTATGAGAAATGGAATGGCCTTAGTCGTCACTCAATTTCATTTATTTTCCAAGGCAAATCTTTAATACATACGGCATAACGCTTTTTTAATATTCTTCTTTGTAATGACCTTTCATTGCGTGCTAACAGTGACAATTGGAGAAAATATTAAATCAGTTTTATAACTAAATTCCAGGACTATATTCAACGATTCCCTGAACGTTTTCGTAGTGAATTGAAGAGGTATCAAGAAGAAACCAATTTAGACCGGAAGTTGAACTCGTAAGGGACAAGACGAAAACTAGGAATGAGCGGAATTTGCCAGTTTGAATTGAAATGCTTGAGATGTGACAGCTTCATTTGCATGTCCGATAACGTAAAGAAAGTGAAGGAGGCACATCACGTCGTAGTCGATGAGACGTTGCCGGATCGAGTGGATTTCGTTAATGGAGGGGCAACGAGATATGCGGACGATAGTATCCAATTCAGTGGGAAAGTCATTTGCAAAAGTTGCGGCGGAAATCTTGGAGTCATTTGCATATACCGCAATTTGGAATTTCCAGTTCCAAAAATTGAGAACTTTCTGGTCGTTGATAGAAATGGCAGGCAAAACACGTGCAAGAAATGGAAGGCTGCTCCTTTTGTAGTTGAAAAGTTAAGTAATGAGGATTTCAAGGAAATATTGGAAGCTCGTGGAGCAACAGGTGATTTGTAGAATCACCAACTACCTGTGTTTGTGTTGAATGCATATTGATTATTCCCCAGATATGTTTTGCGTTGTGTTAATATTTCTAATGCAAGTTCTGGTTTCGGTTAAATAAAACGTTGCATGATGATCAATATTGCTGTCATAAATATTATACAAGTATTATATTTTTGTTTTGATTTTTTAAGTAAATTTCATGAGCAGAATATTATGTTTAATAAATGTTTTGTTTATTTAATCAAACTTATGATTTGAGTATTTAAATTGAGCGCTTTATATTTGTTAGAAATAAAACATAAACAAATCTGTTTTATGGTTGATTTATTAGGAAAAGTATAACAAAATATTGACTAAATATCTTTGGTCACTAAATCAATAAGCTGTAAATGAAACACATTATTATCAAGTAGCAAAATTTGAGTAAAATACAGTTTTTGCCCTGTGGAATATGCATGGCATATCGCTTCTGTTTCACTGCTCACATTAATGTACAAAATGTCGTTTTACATTGAATTAAGTAGTTTATAACAATATAATGAATAACAGGTAGTATTATTTTTGATAATATTTGTGTTTTATTGATACGCAATTTTCAAATTTCTTTGATAAAGGTCTTTGCACATTTTTTAAATTGAAAATCTGTGATTATTTAGGTGTTCATACTCATGCAAATAGGAAGATCTATGCCCTTATTGTCTTTTTGCATCTGTTAACTGTTTGACTAGATCTAAAACGACAAATGTCTTCCATGACCATAAGTAAAACATATATCTGACTTAACTCCTATAAAAATTATCTTACAAAGGTTAAACATATCAATAACGACCTTTTTAAAAATAAGATAGCAAATATGTTATAAACAGTACATTTTAAGTATTTTTGTTTCGGCAATATCATAAAACACTATACAATGGGCTGTATATTCTCTTTACACATTTATAAACATGTAAATCCCCCAGATCAACTGGGATTCCCGGTTATATATAGTTCATTGTCATTACAATTTGGCGTCATAAGCCTGATTGTCAACTGCTGAAAATTGTTCTCTGTGCAACTTGTCGTCCCCACTGACTTCATAGGCGCCGAACTCCTTCGGTTTGTTTTTGTTCATCCTGAAAATATATATCTGGACATGAAGTGAATTACCATGACCGTAGACTAGCATTCATTTTGTACCTCTAAAAGGGATATCCGTTCAAAGTATATGTAGGACCGTAGACTAGCAATTTTCCTTGTATCTCCAAACGGGGTATTCGTTCAAATGGCTTTTCCTTGTAGTTTTCATTGTGTTATATTGTATTACGGCTGATATCAAGAACCGACAGTGACAATGAAAGAGGGATTTATTTTACTAAGCAATGGGCCGATTGTTCAGAACGTTGTTAAAGTTAACAACGTTATTAGCGTCATCGTTGTTAACTTTCAAAACAATATTGCTTTGTAACTTTCACAGGTACACTTATGATCTGCAGTATTCCTAACAAGAGGTGAGACAACTGTTTCAGCTGTATTTGTTTTATCTAACTATATGAGCATATTATCAAATATTTCCCCTTTAAAAGTTAACAACGGTGTCGTTAATCCCGTTGTTAACTTTAACAAAGTTCTGAACAATCGGGCCAATATGTTTAACAATATTCATAAGAAAAAACAACAGAAACAAGTCCAGAAGTTGAAAGTTAAAACATGAACCCCTTTAAGTGGCACAGGATCAATGAGAACAGAAAAACAAACATTCACAAACTAGAATCACGGAACAAGTTAACTCAGTTGGTGGCTCATCAAGCGAATGATCCGGCGATTGCCAAGCAATGATTTTTACAGAATTACTCATATAAGATGCAACATCTACTTTATGAAATTAAACAAAAAATAAGGTCTAGTACATTTTGTAAATAATTGTATCATTAAAGCGAGGTTTATTTACAATATCTTCGTACTTTTAACGTATTCTTATACTGATTGGAGAGATTCATTCTCCTCAAATATATCAAAGATTATGAATCAACAAGAATGCATTACAGTTGTTTAGAAAATAAAAGTGTGTGTAAATACGAGAGTCATTTCATTATGTTTGGAGAGAATATTAATAACAGTAGTATCATTTTTAAGAAACTGGAAGAACAAAATATTAAATACATTTTTTCGTATTTATTGGATTGCTTTAACCATCAAAATATATTTTCCCCACATTAAAAAACATCAATATGTAAAAATCTGATCTTGAAATTGATAAAAGAAATGGGAAAAGTCAATCATCAAATCAAAACATGGTGAAGCACAGCCAATTTCCGAAACAAGGTTTCTTGTAATAGTAATTAAACTGTCAAATGCTTTCCACATGATGACTCTACTTTAACGCATGCTACATATGAGAACAATTTTAAAGACGCACTCTTTCTCCCAAATAAGATTTACCACGATTAATTCAATCTTTTTAATATACCAAAAAGAATGAACAGATGTCGAAAACAATGGTTCTTGTGAAGGAAACCGAGTTTTATTTGAAAGAAAGGTGCAGAATACACGGTATTTATACCTTTTGAGACGATAGTAGATCAAAGTAAATCTTTTAACACTCACTAGTCATTTAATATTTTTGCGTTTTCGTCTATTTAATACATGATTATAATCTTGTAATCAGTAATTAATGTTATCCATAAATGCATTATTTAGTAAGTAGTTAAGGGCGTATCACTCAAAATGTATCTTTGTTATGCATGTGTATGTATTGATTTTAAATAAGAGTGTCAGTTTTATTGAAATTATCTGTTTCTGTACCTATGTTACATAAAAAAGTAAAATTAATACTTCAATGTTGGTGTTTATCACATCAAAACGCGAACTTCTTAAAAACAAACCTAGCAAAACAATCATAATTCTTGCCTAATCGTATTTGATATACAGTTTTGATGAAGATTACAATATCAACACATACATGAACTACTTGCAAAACTAGATTTAAAGCTAGCCAGTTACCTTAAATGCACATCGTACAGATTCTCGTTTTTAAGTCGCCTGTCATTAGAAAACAACCAGTTATGACCATTTTCTTTATTGTAGCCTTCAACGGTGTTGGCATTCATCTGCACTAAGTTCACTTTACGCTCGCTCACGTAAACTAATTGTGTTGTATTCCTGCTGTATTGCCGCGCATACATTACAGGCGGGGAATCGAATAACAAACCATGGCCGCAAACTTCTAGAGTTAGCTTTAACTCTTCTCAGGGTAGGTTTACATGAAGGTATAGCTCCAAATTTCAAAACATAATCAGCTTATTACTTTTGAACATTCAACTTTTTAACCCGTATTTTGATAAAGCCGTTTTTCTAAAAGCTCTTGATTGTTCATTTCAAACGTTCCTCAAAAACATTAAGGGTGAGAAAGGGATACGATTCTACGTATCATTAAATCAGTATCAGATATAACACTAAGCTGTCGTCCCTCGAATAAGTTTCTCTCTACTGCATACATTGATAATTTCGTTTCAATACTTACTTTCCCTTTATCAGATAGCACGTGCCAATGAGAATGATGGCGGCAAACACTGCACAGACGACGGCCAGAATGATGACCTGAGTTCGTTCCATCTTGCTGCCCGTCGCTGCCTCAGTTACAGGCACGGCTATACATTCGGTGGCTAAAATGTGTCCGAGGAAATACAAGTGCTTACTATACTGTTTGCTTCAAATGTTTAAGAATATATAAATAGAACTATATAATAACTACATACAACTCAAGATACTAGTTTTCAAGACTGATACAAATCCATGTGTTATGTTATTGAATTTCTCGTTAGCGCATTTAATGTCTCATACGTAAGATAGTACTCGGTCAAAAAATCAATCATCGCTAGAACCTATTCCAATACAATCCAATGAATCTGCTTAAACTCAATTTCTATGTATTTTAAAAAAAAAAACCAGCTGTATCATGAATACCTCAATGCACAATAAATATGTTTAATCATGCCTATTATTTGTTTAGCAATACAGTTAAAATTATTCCGGGGCCGAAGCACATATACGAATTCCCTCCATGTCTGAGTCAATACATATAAAAGATGTGAAATTCTAGTCGACCGAAAACGGCTTAACTATGTTTTGCCTGTAGATTAGTGGTGCGAAATTCTACTAATATTATGACAAATTGAACGGTTTGGAATACGTTTTGCTTGAAAAGGAACAATGAATTGCTGGAGCGTCAAACAAATGAAAATACCTTGACTCTGAGTCCATTGTTCATTGTTGGCAGCAGCTTGGCATGTCTGACAGCGGTCACCGTGTCTGCTCACTCCCTCCTCGTAACAAACACCGCCAATAACACAGTTGGCGTTCTTTAACAGACCAAGAATGATTTAAGTTTTCTTTTTATAATTTTAAATAATGCATGTTGTATAACATGCGCTCATATGAACTAGGACTACTCGTTTAAGCAAGCGTAATCGCAAATTTAGACTCTCGTTGTACATTATATGCCAATCATTATATTGCTATTACTGTTAATCTTCTTTTGTTTTAGAAATTCTTACCACGAATTATTAAATGCACAGAGTTTTGATTTTATACCCCTATGATGACTTATCAAGTGCCATACCGTTCTTGTGCACACTAGGGAGAAAGTAGTGTCGTTGGCTACAGAGCAGTCATGGCACAGCGAGTTGTACACGACATGGGTTGATTTATCGTCACTTGGAGATATGCCATTGTTGCTAATAGAGATGCGGGCGCTCTTCATTTTTGGAAGGACACAGCTGACTTCGTTGATTGACACATACCTCGCAACAGGAACTTTGCCGGTTTCACCGGTTAGTTTAATCGAGTCTGAAACCTTGACACAAAACGATACGATTAGATTCTCACACAAAGTTGACCTATCAAAGTTTCAGCATTTAAGTGAAAATACTGTTTCAGCATTTAAGTGTACAAACTGTTTGCAGAACACATCCATAATTCTATGATAACTACTCAAAAGAGCGTCAACAATAAAAAGCTATGATTTGCTTTATATTGCCGTATTTACCTCGACATATTCATAATGGCAAGTCAATGTGTCTGATTCCACAAAGTTAATGCCGAATATTCTTGCCGCCATGCAATCATCGGTTTGTGAGATGTCACAAAGTATTGGGACCGACGTCACTACCGGGACGGTATCCTTAGATACCTCACACTGTTCGCCCGAGTAACCATCATCACATCTACAGACACCTGCAACAAAGTTAGGATGTTTAATAAACAAGTTCTGGTGAATAACTTATATACATGTATCTTAAAAGCCGATTGTACCATGTAAGGGTGTATTTGGTTTGTTTTCGTCCATACATTAACTATCATATCAAAATGGTCGTAATCGTAAGTGTTTAGAAACTTACGTGCGGATATATCACAACGCTATTACTTTATACTGTATGAGAGTTATTGAACATTGTTATTGACACTATGGCATATCACGGTAACTGCACCCACTTCCCGCATAGTTTCAATTATCGGGTAGGGAGTGCAGTTACTATTACCTATACCATAAATACTAAATAGGTTACTTGGAGCAATATGATTACACTTAGTAAGTATATGCTGTACATAGTAAGTATATTAAGATATCACTATTAACGTATTCAAATTAGTAAAAAGTTGTTTACGAACAGGTAATCGGTCAAATAGGTCCAATTCAAATGTACGTACAATCTAGCTGCTAACTAAATGATCTTGGACATAATTAATTAAAGGTTGTAAAACTTATGTTAATATGTATGCATAGTTTTATATAGATATCAAGAAAGAAAATACCATCTTCCGGTGTCCCATGATCACCACAAGCTACCACGATTGCGTCCTTTACAATAGCATCAAGGTCAAGGTCTTGAGGTATATCCACACCACCCTCAGTTACGTTAGTATTTCCAGACTCGTTTAATGCTTTGATGGCCTTAGCTTGTTGCACACAGTCGACAACAATGTCACTCAAAGCGTCCACGGAAAAGTTGAAGTTGCCAGTAGCCTATTCGAAGTAGAATAAAGGATTTGGAATGGTTGAAACTCTACTTGTACGTGTACATGTATGGACTACTTTTTGAGAAATACGTCATCAATGTATGTGTAGAATATACACGTTTATAGCGCCGTTACTGACATCTGTAAAATGTGTGATCTACGTCACACAGGTTTGTGTATGCCCATGCACAATTTAAAATGGACATCACACAAATGAAACGTACACAACCACGAGAAAAACGTGTGTGTGAATATCAGTGAGCTTAACTTCTCAGCGATTTGCAAACGAATTTATGTACTAATACTAATAATGTTTGACAATTACTATCATATTGCTATAGAACTTTCGTCTGATCATGGCGTTTTCGTAAAGCATTCAACAATGATAAATTACACTCCGTAATGTCAATTTAAAGTAGGCATGTGTAACCTTTAAGAGACATTTTGTGTACACGAAGGTCAAACATATAACATATCACTCCACGAGTATATAATCCAATTGGAATTGAGGTATATCTAGTATCTTACATTATAATCGTCAGCACAGTTCTCAATTTGATTAGAGACGTTGCTAGACAGGATGGGTTCACAAGCTTGTGTTGCGCTGCTCCTAGTGATGTATTTTGTACATTCATCCTTCGCCTCGTCATAAGTAAACTCATTGTCGTCCTGAAATGGTAACATTGTTAAATATGTTTTATATAATGTCACTCGAACAATGAACATGCCACAAAGCCTGTCGGGATATCGGGATATCGGGATAGTCATGTTCATATTTCAAAAAGAAAACTTGAACTCATGAATTGAGCAGAAGCCCCAGACGTACTTAATCCATAACTTCTGCAAGTGATGTTTGTATTTCTATTTCCAAGTAGTATCCGATACCCTCAATTGTTGAATATCAGGAATTTGCACATGTAAATTTTAGATTTGTTTTACAGATAATGGTACTTTGACCAAGGTATAAGAAATATTAAACGCCCACCTCGGGAATGTCGACGGTGACCTCTTCGGCCTGTCTCCTGCGTCTTCCGTTTCCGTGGGTCAGTATTGGGTTCTTAGCCTGTCGGACAAGCGCGGTGGTAATGTCGTATCCTTAAAAAGATTAATGGTTAGTTTCTTTTATTAGCTCTTTACCTTTAAAAGGTGATTGGAAAATCAAAACACCGGTTAAAATGCAATGCGCACCTACTTTCCATGGAAACCGTCGTTGCTTAAACCAAATTAAAAAAAACAACAACAATGAACGGTGTTTCAAGATTATAAACTAAACTTTGAAGAAAACTAATGCATGTATAATGAGTATGGCAACTAGGTTCTGGACATTTTTAGTATTTAGCAAATAATAGTTATTGCAGATCAGCCTTCATAAAATACAAGAGACAAGCCTGGCAGATAAAACAGAACTTTGAGTATGTGCACACGAATTAAAAACAGACGTCTAACCGAACACATACTTGAGTTGGTGCATTTGATGATTCCGAGTCCGTTTGTACAAACGGTATTCCTGTTTTCGATGCAGCTACAGTAAGTGTAGCTTGGCACTGTGTTGGAAGACACCACGCTCACTCCGTAGAAGAAATTGCCTACTCCGTTAATCCTGCAAGATTTGTGATTTTATTTGATGGTAAAGGAAATCTTTGAGATCATCGCATTGTAAAAAATATCAGAGTAGTAATGCCGATTTTAAAATAGAGACATTTGAACTTCAAACCCATTTGCTGTAAACCACTATAACTGAAGAATAAATGAAATATCATTTGCAAAATCAAATGAGATTTTTACTAACTTTGTTGTTTGGTCACTTACTTCCACTTTTCGGAGAATGAATTCACATTTGGGCTAAGATCATTGTGTGTGTTGCCATCATAACTTCCACACAGTCCTAGAAATAAACATTGTAATATATACTTATATTTTTATTTGTGTACAAATATGCATATACACGAAAGTTGTTCAAAATGATGTTCAACATCCTTTATATTTCTAGATGATGTGAAAGATAATATTTCAAGAGCTAGCATTAAAAAAGAATGAGTTATATTCTTATAGAGTGTTATATATATCTTGATAATTAAACTTTAACTTATTTTGTTTCGTCTTTGATACACAAAACATGTTTTTTTCCAAAAAGAGGGCGACCAATAAAATTGTTTAGAGTTCTGAGTCTATGAAGAAACGGTTGTTTTCCCTACCAACAACATATAATAACAATGGGAACTTCTGTAAAATTCCATACTTTCCGGATCTGATACCATTTTATATACACAACCCTTGATCCTAAAAGGTGTTTACCTTCAGTGTTGCCGAAGTCGACGCTAGATGCGGTGATCCAGATGTTGATAAAGGGTTTCCAGCTTTGTTGAACCGTCACTATCATACCAGTTGGCAACTCGATCTGAAGCATGGAACATAACATGTGAAAGTTTTAATTATAAACAGAAACAAAACTCGTTGTAACGGGATAAACTACCACTTGATTTACTTCATTCTTAATGACCAAATAATATGTGACGAAAATCATTCAGTTATTTAAGTTTAAATCAGTTGAGAGTGTACAGACTGTTGTCTCATGTAAGTCTCAAACATCATCATGTTTTGAATTTGAATTCACATAAAAAATTTACATCTTTGACCTTTGACCTGCTTGTAACAAAGGTCATCGTAAATTGTTTGGCCTCTGGGCTTATCCCTGTAGTTTCAATTCAAATTCGTTTCTACTTAAGTTCAATACTCACCTCATATTTCTGTCCACAACCATATCTCCTAATATGAGTTCCAGGAGTAAGTTCCCCGTTCTTGTAAATTTGAATTGTCATTGGCGTTTTCGCCAGTTCATCCTTATCGTGTCCATGCGCATTCCCATGATGACCAAACAACTGTTGGAAAATTAATCCGATTCCGTGACCTTGACCTGGATGACCTCCGGATGTGGTACCTTGACAGCCGGTCACAGTGATGACGTCATCACCGGATTTAACCGCAACCGCACAGTTACAAGAAGCATGTGACCGTTTACTGCATTTGTGGTAGAGAGCTCTTACCTATAACGAGAAAAGTCAATGAGGGACATATTTTATTTAAGCTCCCAAGATTAAGTATCACAGTTCTCCATTACGTCAATGTAACACCTATAACCTGGGCTGTATTCATTATTGGTCTTAATTGGATCTAAGACCGATGTAGCTAATCGGAATATTTGTAATTGATAACCGACCTATAGAGTGAATGTCAATGATGTGTGAGCATGAGATTAACTTAAGTTTCATATGGAATACCAGCCCTGGTTTTATTCTAAATTATCACGGTAAACTTTTGAGTAACTGGTTTTTGGAGAAGTTGGTTCCGATTCGACAAGTATAGAGATAATTAGTTGGCAGCGAAAGTAAATAAATATTATTTTATATTGAAGAAACATAAACATCTCCAATAAAAAGCATCATACCTCAAACGGCAGTGATTTGTGTTTGTAGAGAACAAATTGGCCCTCTTTCATCATGTTGTATCTCCTAGACAAAAAAACAACAACATCAAATATAACTATTTTTGACGGGTATCTTTTCGTTTTAATTAACTTCGAATCAACAATTTAGATAAAGTAATTCAGCAACTTTGTTTAATGAAGTATTTCTTAGGTGTTGAAACATTGTTTGATATATACCCATCAAGAGTTCACCTGCATTACATATAGCAAATACGGTAGTCCGTATTCCACACTACTAAAGTCACTTCGGAACCGTTTTTTTGCCGGATGTTAAAATGACACCATCAAACAAAAGCGTGCGGCATTAAAATTACATTTATTGTAAAAACATGTGTCTTTTAAGTGATTTAACCTGAAATGCATATAATAAAAGAGTTTTTTAACATTTTGTTTTGATCCCGAACGTCGTCTTCAACTCTCGTGTTTTTTGTTTTATTTCTCGGCTAGTCTGCAAATATCCACTCGAGTCGAATACAATCTCTCGGATCAAAACGCAGTACTACTAACCCTATTATATCACCTGTGCTACTGCCTTTAAAACCCATTTCAATTAACGCTTTTTGGCATCATTTTCTATTTAAATCAATGATGCCGCCACGTTTTTCTAATTTCACTTTTGTAAAATCATCATCATAATAATCATTATCATTGGTAATATTAATCATCATAACTTTTATATGACTTATTTGCTGTGTGCTATTAAATAAGTATTAGGCTAGTTCGTGTATAAATGATCAAAGTGAACCTACTGTCCGTCAAACGTGCTCATGTGGGGGTCGTTTACAGATTTGCACTGGTGAAGTCTGTGGTCATTATCCTTGACCGTCGTCTGATATGGACATGGAATAAATCGAAACAAATATGAAGTTACGGCTGTTGTAATTTAAAACATCTTATTTTATTAACCCTATTCTGCTACTCTGTTACACTAAGTATTATCAAATGTAATGTTGGACAACCTTTACAATGAATTTGACCGATATGTGTAAGCCAGCACCAAATACTAATTGAGAAATATGGTGTTAAATTAGTGTCTATGCTGAAAAATGACAACTGGTTTCTCAATGATGCTCTTAACAAGTTGAATGTCATTCTTGGCATTAAAAATTGTCGGAGTAAATAGGGAATATATATGTAATTGATTTCGTGATTTCGTTTTAGGATACGTGTGGGGATTTCCAAACGACAATAAAGGCAATTCCTACCGCTATAGTCGTAATTTTAATTTCGGTGGGTTTCGTTGTAATCTGAACGTTCATTGGCTGGCTGTAGACATGCGCAATAACGTCAAGGTTGATTCTATGGTCGCCGTCTCTAACGAGGTCAATGGTGGCCTTGACCTCAACCTTGGTGTTCTGATTCCAGTTACTCATGGTCAGAGCAAACCCGCAGATTGGACTGTTGTAGTTTACCGGTGTGGAACTTCCTGAACACATGATATATGTTATTTTATATCTTGTATCGATAAATATCTTTTAAATGGTTTTCAGCTGGAACTTATATAGCTATTCTAGTATGATGCTTCCATTTCTTACAAACTATAGTATTATAAAGTGTTTAACTAAAGTTTTGCGTATTGGACTGACAGATGAGTAGTAATGTGATAGTATTACAAACCATAACATAACCAATGGTCTAACAGGCCCCTTCCAATCATACCTATGAGCGCCTGTGAGACATATTTGCTCTCACACTTCTGGAAGCGTCTGTAGAACTGGAAGATGCCAACAATGTGGACCTGGCACTGGCCCTTGCAGCCAGTACAGCAGAAGAACGGCGGAGGGACGTTGGATGTCACTGTGAAATGTTCGCCATGGTGTCCCTCGATGACTAGAAGTTGGTTCGGTGTCACCTATAGGGTGGATGTAAATGTTGTTGAAATGATCGTAAGATGTTAGAATACATGCTTACAAGTTGTATAATGGCATCATGATATAATGATTTAATTAATGAAAAACCTTATAAAGAGAAAGGTGTCAATGCCTGACATTTCTCATCTGAAACGAATGTATTAATGACATTGCAGAAAGCTTTGTTAAATACTAGTATATAAGAATTTATTTGATCTGACTGATATCATTTTAACGCGACTTGATCGGTAAAAAACTAATTCCTAGTAGATACACGTAAATGAGTACCATATACTTACAGTGACTTGGGGCTTAAAAATGTTGCTAACGAACGTAACAGTCGATATAATACTTCCGGTAAAACTGGCGCTCACGTTACACTGGATCTAAAAACAAAAGGCATTGGTTTAGGAACAGAACGAAATAAAAACAATTAGATGAGTGCATAAATATTCGTCATGTGAAAAGTATTCACATTTTCTGCAGTTGGTCAACCGTAAATGTAAGACCCGCAAAAATATCATTCGCAAGACTATTCGGCTATTTTCAATCGAAATTAAAATCGGATATATATGGACGGTTTGCCAGAGTTTTTTACATTTAACTTTGTTGTAAGTAAATCGCGTAGTAATCTCAATTAAGGAGTTACGCATTAGGAATTTACTCTCAGGAATCTTAATTATTTATGCCAAATACTTTTTACTGGACTCTTTACTGGAAAGAAATGTGAACGTAGTAATAAAAAATTCAAACACTACAATGTTTTTATAGTACTATTATAAATTTACGAACTACTTTTATTTATTCATATCCGAAGTTGTCCGAAATTGCTTTCGATGGGAAATGGCCAAGGTTTGTCAAATATATAGGTAAAGCTTTACCGAAATAGAGTATGTCGAGACATGCGTTCTGTGCAAATTATCAGTCAAGGCATTATATAGTTCGTGTTCATATCCTCAAACTATCAACGTATTCACGGAAACAATAAATGTAAATAAATGAAAAATGATAGAAATAAAGAAATTACATTATATCAAAATTAAAGAAATAAAACATTTTCTTGTTCCCAAAATAACTAAAAATGCCGCAAGTAGTCAAACCTGTTTGCCGTAGAGGTACGTGTCAACTTTTGAGATGTGCCACATGACGACCCCAGTGTTCCCACTGACTGTTTGTGTTAGTATCACCTTCCCTTGCACGATCAGGGAGGCCGTTATTTGCACCCCGGTCTCTACGGCGCCCGTAAATGTACACGCCAGGAAGACGTCCGTCTTGTCTACGTGAACCTATACAGAATGAACGTCAAATATGCGTTTTAACAGTTGTGTAAAATTATGTTGGTAGATATTTTATCATTTTTAATGAAGTATATGTATCCTGTGAACGAGTATATAGGTGACAGTTCACTCTTATTTGCGTTCTATGCTCTTTCTCTATAAATAAATTACTCCGCCGTACTACTTTTTTCAAAAGGAGGAAGTCAGGTACCTGAATGACGGGTTTCGTCTGATAGTTTGGTACAAGACTTCTTGTAGTTGTAGGTGCCGGGGTCGTCGTGGTCGTTGTCGTAGTAGGAGCTTTGGTCGTTGGTGCCTTAGTTGTTGGCGTTTTCGTTGTTGATCCAGGAGTCGGTTTGCCGCTGGAGGCAGTGACTGGAGGGAGTTTTGTGGTAGACAGGTCATCTGGTGTATACCGAAATAATCTTTATTGTTTATAATAATTCAAACGTTCTTCCATCTTTCAAGAGAACAATATTCATTAGCATGCTGAATTGGAAACACGAGGTATAACATCTATTAAAAAAAACAAAACACTATTTTTAAGAAAATTTAAATAATCAGAAGACTTACAATTTATCTTATAACCAAATATTTCTTAGTTCTGAGAAGATACATTTATCTTCACTTACTGATGCTGATACATCCCGCGGGGCATTGTTGGGGTGGTGTGCCGGTAACAATAGAAGTGTAAACCGGTTTGGCAGTGGTTAATTTTGCAGTCGATTTCTGTGTTGTGACTGGTGCAGCAGTAGTTGGAGGGGCAGCTGTCATAATGTTCATATAACATTTAGAATCATTTTAATCTGTAGGAAATCGGTAGAGCGATCTTGGTTTACATTCTACTTTAATTGCGTATTTATAATGTATGAACGAATATTCCTTTTGTTTGAAAGACCATATTAAGATTGTAAATGAAATGTTAAATGAACTATATGACTACACGTTTCTTAGAAGTATTTGAGTGATCGCGTGATTTTTTTTTCTGTTTTTCGTGTAAAAGTAAAATGTTTATATTAACTTCCTATCATTTTTTTTTAAATATACTAATAATTTTGTCGTAGCTATTACAAGATCCATAAAAGCTTGTTTGTCAGTTTGATAAAAGGAAAGATGCCCTTTGAATTGAAACTTTTCTTTCACATATATGTTACTTACTAGTCGGGCGAGTTGGTGGTGTGCAGATGCCAGCGTCCACAAGTATGTTGATATGCGCATACCAGAAGGTCACAACCTGGAGGGTGAACTCAACTTGTACCGTGGTAGAGGGTTGCTTGCCAATGAAGATGGTCGTTGCGTTGGTAGATGGAGAAGGTCTATGGGATGATGGATTCTTCGAGCCCTCAATGAATTTATTGTCGACGAAGATCTCTAAACCGATGCTGAGGCTCCATGATACCATGATTGTGTGCGGCTTTTGGGGATGGAGCTCATTTCTTCCGCATGTCGCATACCACGAAACGTTAAACGTTGAAAGAATAAACTGAACCTTGCCGAAGCGATAGATAACCGCGAACCCGACTCCATCAGGAAGTTGACCTCCGCTGGTGATAATGTACGTGTTTTCTTCCAGTTTGTGGAACTGCATGGTGAACTGTATAGTCAAGCCGTGAGTTAGGCAAGAGAGGGGGTTCAGAAGGCAGCTGTTTGGATGGGCGCTGATCTCAATATATGTATTTGTGTTAAAGTTGATGCCTACGTTGTGGATAACATTAGCATTGTGAACGGTAAGGTTGTAATCGACGCCAATGACAACGTTGTTAGTGATGTTGACCAGACTCCAGGTGTACGTTGGAATGGGTGTTGGTGTTGTTGTTGTTGTCGGTGTCGTTGTGGTCGGTGTCGTTGTTGTCGGTGTCGTTGTGGTCGGTGTCGTTGTAGTCGGTGTTGTTGGAACCGGCGTTGTTGTGGTTGTAGTTGTTGTGGTGGTCGTAGTTGTCGTTGTACTGGTTGTGGAAGGTTTTGCTGTGCTCGACACAGGGGCTAAAATAACAAAATAATAATTATTGTATAAGTAGATAAAAGTGTATATTGTATTTGTATTTAGGTATGTTACGCAAACATTCAAGCAACATTAGTCTATGTACACGTGACCAATTAATTCGTTTCTTGTGATCAGGCCAGTTTAAAGTTCTTTCAAAATAGTTAAAAAAGATTTTATTTATGAAAAAGATTCGTTCGTCGTCCTGCCTTTCTTTAGTTGTTTTGTCTGTTATTTAATTACTGTTACTCACTACATGTAAGCTCAACCAAATACTGTTTCTCAAGTTCATCGTTTTAAAATGTACGTATAATTAATGTGTCAAAAGTTTCATGAAAATCAGCCATCTATATAACATCCTTTTGAGAATCCGGTTCTTTAATAGCATAATATTGAGTTTATGTTTCCCGACATGAAAATGCACAAATCTGATTACAGAAGCAGGTAAATATAAAGCAGGATAGTAATACAACCTGGTAAAATTCCGTTATCGACAAGGACTTCTCTATGTATGGTCCATGTGAACAGGTCGCGTATCTTCATACACGAGGTGGTGTTAACGCCAGCTGTTTTCCCTATCAGAACGGCGTTGGTCTTGGCTATACTTGGGCTTGGTGTCCATGCGTTAGTAGATATAACCTGATATCCATCAATCAGGACTGATATGCCTGTTGTTGAGCTCCATGATATCTCATACTTGTACCAAACGTTCAAGTTGAGGCTATTGGTCATGTTGTAGCTGCCAACCCAATGGGAAATTCCTTTCTTCACTCCGAAAATTAGTATTTTATTATGGATATAGATTGCCATACCGCTGTATTGCTCAACATCACCTCCGCTCGAGAGTATGTACGTCTTTTCTGATTCAGTGAGTTTTGTGAACATCAATTCTAGTTTGAATGTAAAACCTTTATCACAAGTTCCCAAGTCCTCTAGGCATGGAATTCCCGCGTCAGGGAGTTCTACAAACTGATGTTTTTCACAGTCCAGAATAAGAGTTGTGTGACTGTCGTTGTTGAGTTCAATGATAGGTTTGTTATGTAAGGTGAAGTTGAAGGCTGGAGTCACTAGAAGGTTACCCGTGATGGTTACAAACGTCATATTGTATTGTTCATAGGGTTTAGGTGTCGTTGGAGAAGAAGAGGCTGAAAGGCAATTGCTAGTATAACAAGCAGACTACAAATAAGCTTGGCTTGTGATCGGAAACATTATAATTACATAACGGAAAGCTTATATGAGTTTGTTTTATACTTAAACTTTGACTGTCTCAAATAGGGCTTGATTTTATATTTGTAAGTTGTGTACCTTTATTTGTGATAATTTGTATACGAAATAACTCAATGAGAATTTACTTTATAACCAACCATTTGTCTTTATAGATCACAAACCAATTTATAACCCGTTAAGCATACCACATATGTTTCCACTTACCAAACATACACTAGGATACCATTATGGAATATATTTTTTATTCGTCTTTCACCAAATTTGGAACAAAACGACACAACTGATAATTTTGATATTATAATACTCTAACCAAAACGCAACAAAACATGGCAGTTGCAAACAAGCACGCAAGACAACGCAGTAACAGAAAACACACCACTCAAGACCAATTACAAACTACAGTCTATTTGAATTTTCAAACCTGATGTCAGGGCTGCTGTCGTAGTTGCCGGTGTTGTAGTGGATGACACGGGTGCTTAAATAAATAAATAAATAAATAAATAAATAAATAAATAAATAAATAAATAAATAAATAACACTGTGAATTAGACATGAACTATCTGTCAGATACATTGATCGTGATTACATATTATACAATTACTTCATATAAAGTGTTTTAAGATTGTTAGGAGATGGAGAAACAAATAACAATTTATCATCTGTTCACAGAATTATAAATAAACAGTATATACCGCGGGATCAAAACGAACGGTTTCTTTTCGTGCTTCTTTTTATTAAATGTCACGTTTCGTTTTCAGCCTTAAAACTGATAAATGTAAACATTTACCTGGCTTTACTCCTGCATTTACTAGCTCATTCCTGTCGATTGTCCAAGAAATAATCCCCGTGACCAGCATATTAACGTTGACTGTAGTTTGCGTATGGCTACAAGCAACACACAGTGGCAATGTTACTGTTCCACCTCCCGGAGCTGGTCTACCGCCTGTACCAAGGGATTGGCCATTGACGAGAACTTCGACTCCGAGATTATGATTCCATGTTATCTCAAAGTGTTGCCATACGTTCAAAACTGGCTTGTAGTTAACGACCAGGGTCCAAGTGAATGTGGATGTACTAACAACGTAGTGCAGCTTGTTGCTGGAGTAGTACAAGGCAACTCCTTTGTGTCCGGGAAGGTGCCCACCACTGTTTATGATGAACGTGTTGTCCAATAGCTGAACAAAGTTGACATCGACACTGAAAGTGAACCCAGATGTGCAGTGGGCAATATCCGTTATGCAAGAGACAGACGTCGTGTTCATCTGAATATAGCTGTTTGTTCCGCTTATGGATATTACAGGGTCCTTTTGTCCCGCTACAGTTTGAATCTGAACGTTGCCGTGGACTTGGAATTGGAACGATTGCGTTGCGGTGATGAGAATATTGTTGGTAATGTTGACGAATGCAAGACTTATTTGCTGAATGTTGTTGGCTGAAAATACAATATAATGTAATATCAATCATTAAAAAACACATTACACTCGATCACGCTTACCAGCTCAACATTTCTTTTCTGTAAGCGACAAATCACGTTGGCCTTCAAAAACCGCAAACTTCGACATTAACGCGCGATTTCGGTTGAAATAAAGAGCAAATGTACAAACCTTAATAACTTTATTTGTGATGTACGATTTGATCGTTTATTTTACATACTAGATACCAGTAAGCAGATACCTTTCAAATGAAACCAAAATGGTGCGAAGTTACCAGGCATAAACATTTAACATTAAGGTCAATGAAGCAATCAAAGAAGTTTAATATTAAAAAATCGGTTTCCTTAATTCGACAAAATGAAATGAAGATTGCTTTCCCTTTATTGATAACATCTTAAAAGGTTCACTCTTGTATTGATTGAAACGAACGGTACAGTGGCACAAATTGAAAATTTAGATTTAGAAGAAATCCATCCTCCTGCGGACAGTAATTTATGTCAAAGTAACAAACAAAACAAAGAGTTCACCTAAGTATGGTTTGGATATTTGTATGAAGGTTTGTTCAACTTACTAGGCGTTTCACATTTAGTCCCTACGAATCCGTGTGGACATTGGCAGATGTTCTCTCCCATACAGGTTCCACCGTTGAGGCAGAAGTTCGCCGAACATAGCTCTGAAAACGTTCAACAGATCATCTCATATATAAACATATCGTATTCATCTCATTTGATAAAATGCAACTTCACATTTTACATGGGACTAATTTATTTTGTTTTGTACCGATTTCATATTATGCAAATGTTCGTATATTAAAAATGTACTTACTTGTTGGATCACATCCCTTCAATTCTAGTTTAAAGCATGCTCGTAGTTCCCAAGCTGTTGGAACAATCTTGATAGTATCTGTTACTATGACAGGACTGGTCATCACCGTAAAATAATGTGTTCCGTTCAATGCTGGGATATTCTGTAAAAGAGTGGAGTCAAACTTTATTGTAAACATGATACCAAGAATCGTTTGCTGATGGATGTATTCTGCCTTGGCCACAATGCAATATTTGGTAATTGTTTTCTTTTTGCTTCTTATATCCTGCATTATCGAGAGCTTAACGTAGAACGAGGGTAGCGGTAATAGATTCCATTATTTTTTTTTGAAATAAATTATTAATGTAAATTTTAAGATTTTCACATATGTTCAATAAGCCTAAACTCACACTTGCAAAGGATCGGAATGATTTGGTCGAATCCAAAGGCGAAATGTAGTGCAGATCAAACTCCTGTATGAATGCTCGTCCTCCGTCGTTTTCATGTCTCTTTACGAAATTAAATTCAAAAACACTGACAGCCATGGGTTTGCTCAGTTTCACCTGAACCCACGGTGCCTTGTCTGATGATGAAGGACACCATCCCTCATTGGTTTGCGCTAGAAATAAAAAAATATACTTTGTTATACATGACACTGTCCGTCAAGATCCACTATTGAACCCAATCAGAAATAACTTAATGGACATTGGCAATGGTTTATCTTCTATTACCATAAGGGCGTGCAATTTCATTCTTGGATGGTTACTGCTACGAAACTCAAAGAGCTCGGAAAAATTAACTGGAAACTTACCATTTCCGATTTGGTCTTTTGTGTAATGTGAATCTTGTGAAGACACACTGACGCTTGCATCCGGAATTCCCCCATTAGACAAACCAAGCGGGAGGGGTGTGCAGTCTGAATAATAATAATAATAATAATAATAATAATAATAATAAACTATGATAATAAATCAAATAAGGTCATCGACTTTTGTAATAAGACCATTTTGTTTTGATAAATATTAAAAACTTATTTTCCAACAAAACTAAGTTTATTGTCATGAAGTGTTTTTGTACCCTATTTTAAATCCCATCGCTTATCAAGTATAACAGACAGCAACATCACCTTTGATTTCACAGTATGTGCCTGAGAACCCTGCGGGGCATGCGCATGCGTTTTCCATTTGGCAAACACCACCATTCATACAACCGCCGGGACACAACTCTAAAACATGGATGTTTTCAATAAAAACATTATGTATCCATCGCTTCAATATCTTTTTACCATGCTGTACCTACAGTTTCATTCGTCATAATTCTAAACATAAATGTTTTGTAGTAAATATTGGTGTCTTGATTATGTGTTCCATCATTATTTCGTTTCGTACCCATTAACCGACCTAATTGCAGGAGGGTCTTTAAGATAAATGAACAAGGAAACAACGTTCGTTAACAAAACAATACTGAATTCTAAATCGTTTCAATTATTTAAACAAAAGAAAACAGAATTAAAAACAAACGCAACAAAACAAGACATTTGCAAACAAGCATACAAGACAAAGCAGTAACAGAAAACACACCACGCAAGACCAATTACAAACTACAGTCTATTTGAATTTTCAAACCTGTTGTCGGGGCTGCTGTCGAAGTTGTCGGTGCTATAGTGGATGACACGGGGGCTTAAATAAATAAATAAATAAATAAATAAAAATAAATAAATAAATAAATAAATAAATAATAAATAAATAAATAAATAAATAAATAAATAAATAAATAAATAAATAAATAAATAAATAAATAAATAAATTTAATAAATAAATAAATAAATAAAACTGTGTATTAGACACGAAATATTTGTCAGATACATTGACCTTGATTACATATTATACAATTACTTCATATAAAGTGTTTTTAGATTGTTAGGAGATGGAGCAACAAATAACAATTATCATCTGTTCACATAATTATAAATAAAGAGTATATACCGCGGGATCAAAACGAACGGTTTCTTTTCGTGCTTCTTTTTATTAAATGTCACGTTTCGTTTTCACCTTTTAAACTGATAAATGTAAACATTTACCTGGCTTTACTCCTGCATTTACAAGCTCATTTCGGTCGATTGTCCAAGAAATAATCCCCGTGACCAGCATATTAACGTTGACTGTAGTTTGCGTATGGCTACAAGCAACGCACAGCGGCAATGTTATTGTTCCACCTCCAGGAGCGGGTCTGCCAGCTGTACCAAGAGAATGGCCATTGACGAGAACTTCGACTCCGAGATTATGATTCCATGTTATCTCAAAGTGTTGCCATACGTTCAAAACTGGCTTGTAGTTAACGATCAGGGTCCACGTGAGTGTGGATGTACTAACAATGTAGTACAGCTTGTTGTGGGAGTAGTACAAGGCAACTCCTTTGTGGCCGGGAAGGTGCCCACCACTGTTAATAATGAAAGTGTTGTCCAAAAGCTGAACAAAGTTGACATCGACACTGAAAGTGAACCCAGATGTGCAGTGGGCAATATCCGTTATGCAAGAGACAGACGTCGTGTTCATCTGAATGTAGCTGTGTGTTCCGCTTATGGATATTACAGGGTCCTTTTGTCCCGCTACAGTTTGAATCTGAACGTTGCCGTGGACTTGGAATTGGAACGATTGCGTTGCGGTGATGAGAATATTGTTGGTAATGTTGACGAATGCAAGACTTATATGCTGAATGTTGTTGGCTGAAAATACAATATAATGTAATATCATATCATCATTAAAAACCACATTACACTCGATCACCCTTACCAGCTCAACCTTTCTTTTCTGTCAGCGAAAAACATATAACAAATCACGTTGGCCTTCAAAAACCACAAACTTCGTCATTAATGCGAGATTTCGGTTGAAAAAAGAGCAAATGTACAAACCGTAGTAACTTTATTTGTGATGTACTTTTTATAATTTAGCAGTAAGCAGATACCTTTCAAATGATACCAAAATGGTGCGAAGTTACCAGGCATAAAAAATTAACATTAAGGTCAATGAAGCAATCAAAGAAGTTTAATATTTAAAAATTGATTTCCTTAATTCGACAAAATGAAATGAAGATTGCTTTCCCTTTAATGATAATATTTAAAAAAAAATCACTCTATTATTCATCGAAACGAGAAGTAAACTGGCACATTTTTAAAATTTTATATTTAAGAGAAATCCATCCTCCTGCGGATAATTATTTATGTCAAAGTAACAAACATAAAAACCTTCCGCCTAAGTATGGATTGTTTGGATAAAGGTTTGTTCTACTTACTAGGCGTTTCACATTTAGTCCCTACAAATCCACTTGGACATTGGCAGATGTTCTCTCCCATACAAGTTCCACCGTTGAGGCAGAAGTTCATAGAACATAACTCTGAAAACGTTCAACAGATCATCTCATATATGACCATATCGTATTCATCGCATTTGGTTAGAGACAAATTCACATTGTACATGGAACTAATTTGTTTCTACCGATTCCATATTATGCAAATGTTCAAATCTTTGAAATGTACTTACGTGTTGGATCACATCCCTTCAATTCAAGTTTAAAGCATGCTCGTAGTTCCCAAGCTGTTGGAACAATCTTGATAGTATCTGTTACTATAACAGGGCTGGTCATCACCGTAAAATAATGTGTTCCGTTCAATGCTGGGATATTCTGTAAAAGAGGGGAGTCAAACTTTACTGCAAACAAATTCCTAGAATCATTTGGTAATGATTTTTCTACCGTTGCCACGGTGCTACAATCGGTAATTGTTTTCTTTTTGCTTCTTAAATCCTGTATTTTCGAGAGCTTAACGTAGAACGAGCGTAGCGGTAATATATTCCATATTCTATAAAAAAATATATTTTAAGTGTACGTTTAAAATTTGCGCATATGTTCAATAAGCCTAAACTCACACTTGCAAAGGATCGGAATGATTTGGTCGAATCCAAAGGCGAAATGTAATGCAGATCAAAATCTTGTATGAATGCTCGTCCTCCGTCGTTTTCATGTCTCTTGACGAAATTAAATTCAAAAACACTGACAGCCATCGGTTTGCTCAGTTTCACCTGGACCCACGGTGCCTTATCTGCTGATGAAGGACACCATCCCTCATTGGTTTGCGCTA
Source organism: Mya arenaria (assembly GCF_026914265.1). Taxonomy (NCBI): domain Eukaryota; kingdom Metazoa; phylum Mollusca; class Bivalvia; order Myida; family Myidae; genus Mya; species Mya arenaria. The sequence continues at coordinate 33,516,698 of NC_069133.1, read as the reverse complement.
TAATTGAAAACAATAACTATGTTGATGTATACGATTAAGCTGATATTGTACATCTTTCATGCAACCCAATCTGAACTGTATAACAGACCAAATATAAGTTTACATAGTCATATGAATTATATTTGCATTAATATAATGTAGTGTTAAGTGTCTTGACAGCAGTCGATGCAAACTTAATATGGGACATTGACATTGTTTCATTTCCGAATACTTTTTGTAAATCGACTCAATCAATTTCACATTTTCTTTTGCGTTTTCTCTAGTCAATAGTTTGAAATAGAATAATTATAGGTATTGTAGAGGTAACTTGAAACTTACCATTTCCAATTTGGTCCTTTGTGTAATGTGAATCCTGTGAAGACACAGTGACGCTTGAATCCGGAATTCCCCCATTAGACAAACCAAGAGGGACGGGTGTGCAATCTGAATAACAATAATAATAATAATAATAATAATAATAATAACAATAATAATAATAATAATAATTAAATAATAATAATAATAATAAAATAAATATATAATAATATTTACACTTACCCCCGGTATACTTATACTAATACTAATACTAATACCTTTGATTTCACAGTGTGTGCCCGAGGACCCCGCGGGGCACGCGCATGCGTTTTCCATTTGACAAACACCACCATTCATACAACCGCCCGGACACAACTCTAAAACATGGATGTGTTCAATAAAACCACACTATGTAACCACTGTCAACTACAGTTTCATACGTAAATGTCTAATGTCTAAAAATATGTTGTTGTTGTTGTTGTTGTTTGTAATAAAAAGGTTGTCTTGATGTTTGAATTATTTGTCTGATTATTAGTTCGTTTAGTGCCATTTAACCGATCATGTTTGCAAATAGAGTCATCATTTTTTCGGATAAATTGATTAGGAATCAATGGTCGTTAACAAAACCATATTGATTTTTAAACTGTGTGTTAGTAATTTCAAAGATACATATTTGAATTACAACACAGATGCAAAATAAAGTTTAAGATTTAATTGAATTTTATATAAAAAAACATAAACAAAATCGAGTTCGACACATCCATTGATTTCATGCCATCTTACCATTTATTGGACACCCCAGCAACTCAAGTGTCAAACATGGAGTAGTTCCGGTGAAGGCCGTTACGGTAAACTGTAGACGTTTGACGGCAATTCCTACGCTAAAATTTATCGTAGTTTCTGTGAGTGTAGAATTCAGTTCCAGCACCTTTGTCAAAAACAACGAGAACAATAAGAAAAGAAAAAAGCAGAAGCATTGCTCATACTTCTGAAGTGTTCAGGTTAAATCTTTTCATTTAGACAGTTAAATAGACCGAAAAGACTCTTTTTAGCTTTTGGCAGTGACATGTGCGAGTATATTTTCAGTTCAGTAATGACTTATTCAAAAGGAAAGTTTTATACTTAAATTTGAACGTTGCCAATTTATGGACATTTCTTATTTCTATGGTATAGGCAGTCATTTGTTCAGTCGGGGAATTCATCATATTTTTTAATCAAATTTTATTTTCACCAATTGGCAATCTGTCATATTGGATCTTAGAGGCCAAGTTTAAGCCTTCTATAAGTGCCCCCCCCACACCAAATCGGTGTGAAGTACACAACCTCTGTGTATTGATATCAATCTAATTGCCTGCCGCCGGCTTATCAGATCTCCGTTCTGAGTATCCTGCTGTGCAGTTTTGGAGGTTTTATTATAGAAATGGACCCTACATGGCCCTGAGCCATTCAACAAATACCCAGGAAATTTGCCCCTAATGTGACACCAGTGCAATTAGCAGCAGATGAACAGCAGGGGATTGCCATGCCAAGCATTCCTTAAACTAGGCCTTTAAGCACGTGAACAGACGTGGTTGGTGTTTATTTCTGTAACCAAAGTCCACTTAAGTATTGAAAAGGATGATATCAAAGTACAGTTTAAGTTTTCGATCTCTTATTAAAAAGAATATATAATAATTATGCCCTTTATAATTTAATCATTTTCTGTTTTATCAATTGCAAATAATATACACCCTTACAAGTCCGTTTGGAACCGGAATGTCCTGGATTTGTGATCCCCCGTTGGGGACATATTTGACCAGGACTCGTGTTGGGTAGTTTGTCTGATCCACGCGCTTAACAACAATTCCCTTGATGCCATGGCTGTTAGGGAAGTTGATTTCCAGTACTTTGTCGTCTGGTGAGTTTGCACACCAACCGGCTGTAGAAAAAAATTGTGTGTGACTTAAATAAGTTTATTAAAACGTATTGCTCCTAACAAAGCAGAAATAACGATAACATAAAACAACTTTTACAATAATAATACTTTGAATAACACGAGTTGAACACGTTAGCACGATTAAGTTAATTTAATGCTTAAATGCTATTCCGTCGACAATGGTTTATTTAAATAATTGACAACCGTTAAGAATTGATGTTTTATGGTACATTTTAATTGCATAGCTATATTAAAATATAAACAAATCAACACCATCCATGACCGATACTGCCAGGTATGATAAGTCGTGGATATCCGGCAAAAACTCATTGGATAATGTTTGTTGTTGTTGTTTGTTTATAAAAGATTCCAATATTTGACAACAACCTTATAAAAATAGCAAAACGTGTTGGTTGAGGACTGCTTTGAAAGAACCTTCTTTACTAAACTGGCTAATGCTTAACATTACAGTTAATTACAAGAAACGAGCTTAAGCTGCTCAATTTTAATTCACTTGTGAAAACAGCCGATGTTGAATATCCAGGTTTGTTAGAGGGAGCGGTCACATCCTGGTTGACATTAAGAACTCCGGAAGTAGATACTGGGGTGTTACATCCTGAAACAAATTTGATTGTTCAACGTTAAACAGAACTATTAAATATTTTGCACTGAAGGCATTTAGTTTAGTGGTATATCTAGCACACGACTTCTCTGTTATTTTATTATTTTCAATATAGTCAAACAGTCTCTAAACGAAAATGGAAAAAAACCCATAAAAAACGAAGAATTAAAAACCATCTTATATGTCAACTGGCTTATCTGAAAATCTTATATTTTTAGAACCAATGACATTGGCAATTTTTCTGTTGTGTTAAATCTGGCTTGAAATTTGATCTTTGTCACAATGTCGATATATAGATATGTGACAAGATAGACGACACACACTTTGATAATAACCAATGCCATTAAGAGTGATATTTTCCTATTAAAACAGGGCCGAAATCGGATCCTTGTTAAACTGTCCATTTAAAATCATTTCTTTCTAAACATATGACAAGATACACAACCCACAATTTATTTATTTCCGTTAATCATTTCCAAAATTGTTATATTTTTTTGCTTGCAGAGTTTTCTAAATTCGTTCGATTAGGGCAGCATGATTGCATTGTTCACATACATGAGAATGATTCATAATAAGTGGTAAGCTTAGTAAAAATGTGTCTCCTAGAAGGCAGGAGGCCCCCAATCTGGTTCTATTAGTTTAAAATTATCATTGATGACCTAAATAATGATAAATCGATCGTCAAATGACATATGAAATAAACTATAATTAAGCGACCGGCAAGGACAAACGTGATACGGACACCTGTGGTTTGAGATAATTGGTATAGATCTGTCATTCTGAGATACAATTTCATGAAATGGTGAGCCGAGAGCGAACTGGATGAAGAACGGGGGACCTACTCAAACGCGTATTGTACGCAGAATAGATGGCATTGGAACCAACTTTGTGAGATACTAGGTGAGTTCAATGGAGTGAACAACTAAGGTCAATTGGCCTTGAACTAACTAAAGGCCTACTAAATGAAGGACGGAGGCAAATTGAATGGATAATTTCCATTCGGAACACCTTGGCCATTTTGAATAGAAAACAACCTTGGATGTATGTGATGAATGTCAATACATCAGTAGAAGTAGTTCGTAAAATTTAAAAAAAATATTGTAGTGTTTTAAGGTGTTTTAGTACTAAGAAGTTTGAATTGATAGATCGAAGTGTACTTTTGCATTTATAATTAAGAATCCCAAAAGTGGAGTCATTGAGTTTTACTGCTGAGTTGAAATAACTACGCGATCTACTTGCTGTGTTGTTAAATGTAAAGATTTGTGCCATTGTAAACCGTCCATAAACATCCGATTTTGTTTTCAATGGAAAATAGGCCGAGGTGTTCCGAATGGGATAATTGCTGGATGATACAGATATGTCAGCTATTATCCAAACCTTTATTGAGTAAGCCATGTCTATAAAATTTGTCGTCGATAAGCATTGGAAAGACCAATAAAACAATTAACAACTGTTACATAATGATATTTACGTTAAGTATCAATAACTGAAACCCGTATGATATCACCATGATTTAAACAACTCTTGAGATGGACTTTTATGCTCTCTTCTTATCTCATTTGATGGGCCATAAGTATGCTCAGCCCACGTAAAGATTTGCATATCAATGAAATAATGTTCTAAATCAATGCAACAATGTTATCTTTCAAAATCAAACATGCTGAGCTCAGTTGACACCACTCCCATTAACAAAATATTAGACGAAGGTGTCATATAACGTCTATGTTTGTATTACTTTTTGGATACTAAGTCGACATACCATGCCTGATTTTTCTGAACGAATTTAAATTTAGTCTATGAGAAATATAGTGCGTATTGTAAAACAGTGAACGCAATTAGAAAGTTGTCGATCATACGCCTACTTAGATGTATTTGTTTTACCTTTAAATAATAGGTGATGTATCGATTGAGCATTACGTTTGATCTTAAATGTTTCATTTTAAGATAGACACTATCTTTTGAATATGAGTTGGTCAAGTGGCATACTTAAGGTCCCCGCCAGCAATGATCCGTTCATTTAACCGAAATCGAGCCTAATTTAATGCGCTACGAGCTATCACCTCGATAGGCTTTAAAAATCGTAACAATGCAAAAAAATACTATCATGAAAATGTCATTTAAGTAAAGATTTCTTAAACATGCTCTATTTTTATCAATATAAGTATAAAATGCTTTCATAACGCCATCCAATCATAAGATATATTTATGTTAAAATGGCACGATCGAGACGAGATTTTCCAGCAAGTCTGTAGGTTTTGTTTTACAATCACGGTTGCCTACTTGAGATGTCAAATCAGTTGAATAGGAACATAATTATATGTCTAGTTGGTCGGTGCACTGTCAGTCGTCCGCACCCACTGTACACATTCCGTTAACACTACACGCGCAATCCGTCATGAGTACAAAATTGTTTTTTAAGGGTGACTTAAGCAAGATTTATTCGAACAAACCAAGGACCGTCCACACGGGTGCGTATGTCTTAAAAATAATACCAATAAATCTCGCAAATGTCATCATAATGATATTTCTTCAGTGTTGTATCAGTCCCCCTGTTGAGAGGCCATACATGTTTGATGATGTCTGAAGTATGTGATAACACTATTTTGATACGTTTAACTAACACCTGTGGTAGCATTTATTAACATCTGCATACTGCTATCAGTTTGGTTTAATGCACAAAGTAAACATACATTAGTGGTCAACATTATATTTTGTCCAATGAGAAGGCAGTTTTTTTCCCAATACATTTATTTGAGTAAATCAGCCTTTATGGATTTTAATCAGGTCAAGCAGTAGATATTAACAATTGGGTAGTTTACACAATTTAATGTAGATTGCTAAACATCCTTTAAAATGTTAGAATGCACTTACTCGAAATGAATGGTTATGCGACTGCAATGCATCAAACCGTTTATTTGTGTAAGAACATACTAACAATCTTTCACCAATGCATGGTGTTCATGTTTTTCAGCTTTTGGTGAGCGACCACCAGTTCGAAACATCAAAAACAGCAAAAAATGTTACACATGTAATTCTACTAATTAAGATGGTAGGCTGAAGGCGAACTGAATGGTATCATAAACTGTGCCAACGAACCCAAACGTTAGCAATAGAGTAGCATTTGATTTTTTAAATCTTTATAAAAACAATGTGATAATAATAGATCCCCAAAAAGGACCTCTGATTTGACCAATCAGACAGGTTGGTTAGTTTTGGTACTAGTAAACTTTGGGAACCTCTCTGCTAAAGCCTTTACCAAACCCCTAAAATGCATTATGATATGTAGATGAACGCAACGACTGATTTGGAAGACACCGACTCATGAATTGCCTTCACCGACACATGAGCGTCTCTTAGATACCTTCAACAGTTTGGAGACATAAGAAAGCAAGTGCAGACGACATGACCATCATACATCAGTGTTTTCTGAAAGGCACCTAAAGCCGGATTCAATTGACGAACACGATTAGACGAGTTTGTACAGGATAGATAACACACAATTAGTACAACGATTTAAGAATTGAAATCAACATGTTTTTACTCTCGTTTCAATACCTTGGTAACATATTAAATCTTTAAGCCGAGGACAAACAATAAACCCCATGGAAGCAAAGAAAGGGTCAAGTGACATCGCCCAAAACGCGTTTTGTTTAGAATGAAATGTTAAGGCAATGGACGAAAAAGATTAAGATAACTTTGTGGCCATTGAATTAATTGAATCCATTTATTTTAAGGTAATGCCAGTTTTGACACTGTAACTGTCCACGGGTATTTCCTAATCAATTGTAAATGTAACACAAATGCGTATCTTTCTCACATTAACGATAAACTTATCTTAATTATTTGCTGTCAAAACTTTCAGAAGTTAAAAGTAAATATGGTTTAATGATGACAGTATTTTCCTTATTTTAGACCATTTGACTTCCTAAGTGCACAAAGACTCATTTTTTCAAGACGTAGATTTTGCCACTGTCATCACCGCAATTACATCTTTTTTTGCATGTTTTTATTTAAAAAAAGCAAAAACAATCAAATATTTAAACGGACATCACCTGTGCAAGTTATTAAAGTCCATTTTACACTGAAACATAATGTAAATAATAGCAAAACTGATTTAGTATGTAAATACATTTCCAAATTATTATTTTTGTTATTTTATTCACTGATCTCGTAAAACAATTGTGAACTAATAATTGTCTCAATTTTGTGCAGCTGTGGTTTTATTAAATACATTCACTATCTGTGATTAAATAGTTATATAAGATATAGAAATGAACAACTTTCGTGTGGGCTGTTCACTATTTGATCATGTTATATGATATATATACCTTATTTTTTAAAAAGAGGATCGTGTTTTCTTTATTTTAGTATGTTTAAATAGCATAACATTTCGTAAAACTTAAAATATATATATGCTGTTTCTTTATTGAGAAAAGTTCATCATATATTTTTGTTTCTGTTTGTTTAAAGATCTAACAAGGTGTATACATTTGCGTGTTTCCAAAAACAAAAATCAGAACCCTCGATAAGGCCAGGGCTGGTATATATTGGTCTCAATTGGACCTTAGAACGATGTAGCTAATCGAACTTCTTGTTATAAATAACGAACCAATAGAGTGAATGGAGTCAACGATGTATGACCATAATAGCCCAAGCGTTTATACAGCAAAACCTGCATGTGCACCCAAACAGATCAGAGCCCACGATGAGGTCAAACAGTAATGCTGCATACAGACACGAGACAATTAATTTACAGTTCCAATAAAAAAATCATGATAAATAAAGAGAAAAGATACTGCCACTAAATCAACGGATTGTTGTAATGTGGCATTCTCGTACCAGTGGTTAAATAAAATCACGGCGCAATAGCATTTTTTATACTGAAACAAGCAAACATAACCCATTGCAGTTTATGAACGATCAGGATATGATCATATTATATTTTAAAAACGATACCCCAAAATCCGTACGATAACATATACTTTAAAAAAAATCGAGCTATTGCCTGGTGTCTTAAACTATGCATTTTTGTAAAGAAAATACCCTTTAACGTTGTGTTAAAAAACGAAAAAGGAACTGCGTTTTTCGATGTTAACAGAACGCACAATGATATTTTACGAGGATCATATTCATGAATAAATGGATATAAATTATTGCTTAAATTTATGATATAAACAAGGAAAACCGATACTCTGCATAATGATGTCGTTAAGTATGCATATGGGATCGTCTGTTTTAGTTCGTTACGGAACACTTTAAAACAATTGGTAGACATAAATATTGTTGATCATCATATGATTCACATTATGCTTTGCACTCAGACTACAAAATTAACGAATCACATTTTTTTCACAAGTGAGTGCGATATCCGGTAGTGATAACAAGGGTGGATGCAATAAATCAGCACTACCATCTACACCACCACCACCACCACCACAACAACCACCACCAACAACAACACAATTAATTATTATAATGATTATTATTAGTTTATAAACAGTGTGTTTGTTACTTTTTTGGCTGGGTACTACCTTTGTAGAATTTGAAAATCTAATTTGTCAATTTTACAGCTGGTAAAAAAGGAACTGTATAGATAACTTGGAATCATTAATGCACTAATTGAAATTATACAAACTTTCACTTCTATGATTTATAGGAGATCCGGCACCTTATAAAAGCCTACCGGGGAAAACAAAATCTTCCTTAATGTGTATACCAAGACGTAAGACTATTCCTAAGATAGATATGTGATAATATTACTACATATTAACAACCAATGTCAACTGTGTGCTTAAGTTGCAAAAGCGAATAAAATATTTAAAAGTTTCCGAGCCAGAGCCACTGCCAAATAACTCCGGACGACATCAATGCACATGACTGTTCCATATATGACAGACTATAAGGTTTGCGTATTCGACAAAAGAATATACTTGGAATATACTTATATACACAACTGCTTTAATTTCCAGATAACTATATTTTACCTGCACCGCTGGCGGAGTTTGGCACCGTCGAAATACAAACGGCAGCAAATAAAAGTTTTAACCACATTTTCCAGGTTTTTTTATACGAAGCTCACTAATTTAGAGTTCTGAGATCACTGGATATAAAGTGTTCACGCGCATAAGTTAAATCAATGTTGTTTTATTTATTTTTATTCCTACGATATTGTCATATCTTGATTTAATCTTTGCTGAAGGAAAGTCGGCGGTTCGCTTCTGCGGCGCAACTGATTCTCGTCGAAGAAGGTCCCGTATCTTAATCTGTTTATGTTGCTGATATCACCATGTAAGTTATAAGAAGTTGTAAATATATGAGCACTTCAAAAGCATCTATATTTGTCCACGACGCCCGTTTGGTGACCGATGGTTGAGAGAATGAAGCTAAGACAGCGAGTGATCGGCTCTGAAATGCTTATCAGCAGTTGTTTGCCCGGCCTTTAAAGGATTTAATCATGCTGATATTGAACTGATGGTTTACGCCGTTGAAACGAAATTTTACCCCCGAGGTCTGCATATACGTCATAACGCGTGGGTGCCTTTGCAATTGTGCTATTTGTGTACCTGTGATATTTGGGTGAATTTGAGGCCATGTGTACATCAAAACGCCTACATTGTAACAAGTGGGTCTCAACATGTTTGTTTTATGCTTTGCTAGGCAGGTGTGGTTGACTGACACCATTGATTTATGATATTTGCATTATTATATATTAAGTGCAAAACCAAGTATAATAGGTAACCGTGTGTACCACCAATATAAGTGCTTTATATTAGGATTGTCTCTGAAATTGCAATAAACAAGTTGTCCGTACAGTACTTATGCCATTTGTTGTTAAATTTACCAATACTTGCAACTGTCTAAACAAATAAATTGTTACAATTCTGAAGAAGGATGACAGTCATAAAATATGCAAAAAAAAAAACAAAAAAAAAACAAAACATTCGATTACTTGGCTATAAATTAAGCACGGCAACAATCGGCATACAAAAATGTATGGCAAGCTCTTTCAATCTGGCTAAATTACTGTTAGAATTATGCGAGGGAAGGAAGACAAGGTATTTGTCACTTTTTCAATATCTAAAACTGGTACTGCTGCCCTGGCTGGATTAGTTCGTTTGAAGTTGATGTCTTCATCCGGTCGTTGAGTAATTGAAATAACTATTTATCAGTGTATACGATTAGTTTTACTTTATTCTTCAAGTTGAAGCTGGCTCGGAAGAGACTATATATTTAATGTGCTTATTCTTGACAAATATTGGGTTAAATGTGAAGTCGTGTGAAAATGAACTGGTTCAAACATGAGTCAACTTCATCATTTATTGTTAACGCTACTTTGATGCGTGTGAGGTCTGTACGTAATGTGTGAACGTGGACCTTAGCTTGTGCGTCTTTGTTTCACTACTGAGCTTGTCCCTGTTGTTTTCAATGAATTGTGTTTAAACAAACCAATCGAATAGTCTGTAACATCGGGTTTTAAACAAAACCAACGCAGATTTTACCAGAGTTTTCTTCAAATTTTCATCATTCGATTAGTTAAATTCAAATGAGTCTTTTGTGACGAGTTATGGCATTCCAATCAAACCTGCATTGGTAGTCAACTTATTCATAACAAGGGCGTTGTGACGAGTGAGAGAAATCCCTTTTAATGAATGATATCAAATGTGTTCTCAGTGTATCAACAATTCAGTGGGCGGGTGATTGATTTACCTACTGTTGAGTCTTGGCCGGGTTATCTACTTGGTAGTCTCCACAAAATATTGTATCTTTAAAATTGACATTGCAATATTTGTTAAGTATAAATTTTGAGGGCGGTTAAATGTTAGATATGAGATAAATTCCGTCTTTGTAATGAAAATATTGCCTACTGATATTGATAACATTCATAAATGTTTCATAACCAGTCAGGTAAAAGTGGTTTTAATTTTTTGATCTGACGGCTGTACATACTTTACATATTTATACTTTATTGCATCTGTAATGCGCAGACAGTAAAACAAAATATATAGCGTTGTTATTATTAGTGCCTTATAAATACCCTTTATATAAACTACCCGTTGTATATAGCGCACTTGAGGTTCCGTTTTAGCTGATGGTTTTGTACGATTATCAAGTAGAATAGAAATATCGTCGCTCACAATGTCACGTAGGCGACAATAGGTTGTTCAGCTACAGTACTGTAATTATACATATATTTTTATTCGCAAAATGAAAATAATACATTAACACTAAAAGACAGTAATTCGAAAATAATCAAGAAGTTATGTTTGAAATCATTTTTCATTTCCGATAGTTTTGGCTCCTGGAACGGAGTGAATTTCACAAGAAAATTGAGAAATACAGTTTACCAATATAAATACAGGCGATCAACGGCTTAAAATATTCATCGAAGTATCTTGTCCGAGAGCTGTGGGATTTATTGCAACCTTTGTTTTTTTAAATTTCAAAGGGTTCTTATTTAAAATAATAACCAACTTTATATGCTAAAAAGGATTTGGGCTCCGCGATGCGGCGTCGGCGTTATCTACAAAACATTGTACATATTTTGATTTAATCCTGGACGATCCAATCATGATGGCCATTGGTGAGGTGTTTGTGGACATTTGATCAAGTTTGATTGTGGGGTGACTTCAGAGTTAAAAATAGAAGTTTTTTTATCTTGTGTTGACCATTACTTCAGAATGTATCCAATACATGTAATAATTAAATTCAGAAACGGTGTAGGCCTTATGTCTCGGGCAAGTTTGATCTACCTCAGTAACCTGAAAGTTATGCCCCTTTTACATAACAAAATAGTAGCAGTGTATTTTGTGCAGATAATAACTTAAAGGTGCACTAAAACTCCCAAATAAGATTTACCACATTTAATACAAATGTTTCAATTTACCAAAAAGGATGAATAAATATGGAAAACAATGGGTCTTATGAAGGATGCCGAGTTTAATTTGAAAGACAGGCGCAGAAAACACGGTAGTTCTACCTTATGAGACGATAGTAGATCACAGTAAATATTTTAGCATACACAAATCATTTTTTTTCGTTTTCAACTATTTAATACACGGTTACAATCGTGTTATCAGTAAATAATATTTTCCATAAATGCAGTATTTAGTAAGAAGATAAAGGTCTATCAGTAACAAAATATGTTTGTTATCCATGTGTTTGTATCGATTTTGAATAAGAGTGTCACTTTCAGTATCTATTATAATTATAATGTAAGGTAATGACCAGGTTTGGTTTATGGTTATTTGGTTTAGCTTGAGTGTGAAGACAGCTGACAGCTAATATGTATCACTCTCGGGCTTGTTTCCTGGGCAGACAACAGTACTGTGTTCTTTTTGAGAAGACATGAGAAGGTTCCTTAGGTAGGGATTGAACCCATAACCTCTTTGGTGAGAGGCGAAAACCTATATCAGTAGACCTCTCTCATCCCAGGTATTCGATCGTGGGGAAAATCGATTCAGTGACTACAGAGTTATGTACCTTTTAATAAATAGTAGTGTTTTTTATCTTGAATACATAATAACTTCAACAATCGATAATGACTGAGCTTTAACGTGGTATATATGTTTTTGTTGTTTTACAGCGCTTTTTTAGTGATTACGTGCATTTTGGCGCAAACACTGATAAAACTCCGGAGTTATGCCCCTTTTACATAAAAACAGAAGGTTTATAAACACTCGGTGACAAATTGTGTAGGATTAATTGCCCAACTGACATCATAGTTATGCTCCATTTGAATTAAAATAGATTTAGCTTACATATTGAGAGCGTATGCTGAACGTACAAAGTTCATAATTAATTACAAACTCTCCAAAATAACCATTTAACCAGCAAAGTGTTCGAGATTATTTTTTGTCTACTGAAAGACCTTCTTTTTAAATCTGCCGATTCACCTTATTAAGATCAATAACGGCTTACTGATGAATTACCAAAACAAATGTGTGGCTGATTTGAAAAATCTTGCCATCCCTTTGATAAAAATTATTTTCAACCACTAATAAGGTTACGAGAGAAAAAGTATTTGAATTTTTCGACGCATTTGAGTTCTTCAAATAAGAGCTGTTTGAAGACAGAAAAAGACGTAGATAGAAATGGGGTATACAAATACTATAAATCCTTGGTTTATTAATGGGTGTAACAACGTTCGTAGATTTATGTAAACGTTTTTTTCCCATCAAAACGGATTATATTGTGGTATAATACATTTTTATTAAGGCAATAAATCTGTTCTTTCGTCGTTATCGGATTTGTTTCGAATTTAATTAAAAAATTATTAAGTATGCATTCTCAATGTCTGTCACTTAATGATTTAAGAGTAGAGATGTTTTCAAAACAAAACACTTAATCAAGCCTTCAAAAACAATAAATTTATGACTTCCTTATTCTTCCGAAAGTAACGAATGATAAATTCAACCTTCCGAAACCGAATATATTAATTTTCCTTATGAGTTTTTGCCTTAAAAGCTGCACTCTCACAGATTTGCCCTTTTTGACATTTTTTTATTTTTATTTTTATTTTTTTGTCTTAGAATGAGCCAATTTTTGCGTAATTATCTGCAAACCAGTTATATAAGACTGGTGACAAAAGATCAGATCGCTAATATTCATATTTCGTATAGCTTAACGCGTTAATAACGGTTTAAGAAAAATACATAAATCATCACGTTTTGAACATGAAGATATGAAATCCTGCGATCTGATTTTTTGTCAGCAGTCTTATATGACTGGTTTCCATGCATTTCCGCATAAATTGGCTCGTTCCAAAGACAAAAATTAAAAGAAGCTGTCAAAACGCTCATTCTGTGAGAGTGAAGCTTTAAAAAAATAAAATTAATGATTAACATGCCCTTTGCACCAGAGTCATATCTTTTATGGCAACTCGAAATCCATTGTAAATATTTATCATTAAAATATTCATTTTAGTGTTTGTCCCACATTATCAGCCAATCAGGGACGTTGGATTAAAAAAAGTTTATTTCATTGTTTAAATGTTTCTTATTTGTGGAGAATCGTTACTTATTGCTGAAAACGACTCTTCATGATTAAGCTAATACTATAATTGCGCATGCGCACACAGCCGCGCCTACTGTTTGCATATGCAAATTTGGCTATTTCGCTATCGCATTGTGCCTGTCATGCAATAATTGACAGGTTTTTTTGACAGGCGCACGGCTTAACTTTAAAGCTGACGGAATAAGGGAGGGGCTATCGCTTACTTAAAGTTTATTAAGTAATTTCTTCGTGAATAAGAAACCACGGTCGCTTTGCTGCGCTCCGCTTCCCTAGTAATAGTGGTATGAAGTGAATTCTTAATGATTAAGAATGGGCGGAGTGAGCGAAGCAACTGACTTAGAATACAACATCATTAGTTGATGCATTGTCAACGCATCTGACGCAGGGAGTGTGTATCGGATGATTGGAAGTAGGCGGACCTTAAAACACGCGCGGAAGTTGAAAATCTTGAAAATGATTATTTATTGAATGATTGTATTTGGAGAGAAAAGTTCATCGAGTTAAGTCAAATTGAAATGTGAAAAGAATGTTGTTGTTTTGTTTTTGTTGTTGTTATTGTTGTTGTTTAAAATTGTTTTGCCAATACTCTCAGTAAGAATCCTTCGATGGAGAATTTGTATTTCTCGATTAATATTTGCGAAATGACTCCCAAAGAAAAGAATACTCTAAGTAAAATATATATTATTTATTTGTGCTTTACTTAATCGGGAATTCATTCGGCATTAGAATTGCACAGCCCACCTTCCGATTGTTTTTTGGTAAAGCATAAAATAGATTAAAACCTAGTATTTTCAGCAATTGAACGTTTCATTCAGACAAGAAGGGGAGATCACTGCGTCTGACATTGTTTTTGTCAATGGTAGATTTACCCAAGTCAATATCATAAACCTATTCATTGACAAACAGTCCTACCGAGATCGATGAAACCATTTGGAACAATAAATTACTATAAAATGATCAGGACTTACACAATAATACCTGTCTCGGCTTTTTAAGTGTTATACATAATTACAGGACAATTTTTGTTTTTAATGTTCATTATTTAATGCAAACAATGTGCTATATATAAAGTTTCAAACTAAAACTATTACATCCTTTCGCCGATATATGGATTAAACACCACATTAACGTGTCACCGTAATACTGCTGCTATAAAAACAACCACATCTCGATAAAAGTGCATAATACAACATTTGATGTTACTTTTTTTCATTTCTCCATTTTTTAGTTATACATATGGTGCTTTCTTTTATAAAACATATTTAAATAATTATAACAGAATTTTATCTTCCATATGAACACATCTTGGCCTTAATCAGGTTGTATGATATACAGGAAATGACGTCAACAACACATGACGTCAATGGTAATAGCAACAATGTGAAGTATACATTTTTTCGCAAAATACTGTTAAACCGGATACATAAATATCCAAAATAGCGACAAGCTGAACATTTAAAACTTAATGATTGAAGATAAACCACAGGTTTTTGCTGGACTTTGAAAAGTAACAAACAGTTAATAATATATTATTACGAAACTTTTCCATGGCACCGTATGTAAACAATGGCATTTGACAGCCACCAAGCAGACAACTTTTGCAAAATTAGTACACTCCGCATGCAGTAAACTTTACATATTATATATCCCTGCACAGGTAATGAAATATAAATTTGTGATACATGTATATAGAAAAGTAAAAGTATATGGCTTGTGCATACCTTTCATTTCTGGAAAAACTGTCGATGTAACCGATTTACGCGCAATTTGCACTTTTTTAAAGATGATAATATTCAATTGTTGTTGTCTCTTGTAGTTAGTTCATTGATTTTCTTTGGCAAGTTGTTTTACCCATTCGGAAGTGGCTACTAATTGTTACATTTCTTTAAACACATGACCGTGAATTTAAGCATGGTTATACCATCTTTGACCATTCGCTACCTTTCATATCTATAGGCTTTAATGGTTTGTGATTTCAAAAACAGGCTAAACATGCTGGATCTACTTAATCTTCTTTCTATTTTTATTTTAAATTTTCTCCTTATTACACATACAAATGCTGCAGCGATTGTTTAAAAACTGAAATGTGTTTCGGTCCTTCACACCAAGTTATGCATTGTGGAAGGCCCTTAAGACATCCGATATGATACATGTCTGTATAAAAGTATAACATTTTTTTAGCTATTTCTTTAAGTGTCTAATTTCGAAACGAACAAGTCATCATTAAAGCTATTTCAAATTTTCCAGTTTGCAATCGTCCAATTTATATGGGTATCAAGTTAAGTTGTGTTAATTGATGTTGCACAAGTTGACAGTGAATACGATAGCTCACACTAATCGGTTGAAATTATGATCATGTTATTTGAATAATGAGGACTGTGGGATTAGATTCGGTTGAGATATGCAATCTGTACAAAATATCTCTTCGCTGCATAACCGGGTTACGCTAAAGACAATGGTATAGCATAGTTTTTGACAGTTGTATATAACATCAATAGATAAAGAACAACTGTCAAGTCTAATAAACCTTATTGTTAATAAAATATGTGAAATATTTGGGTGTAATTGCGTGCAACAACATCAGCGATGGTCGCAGAACAATGGCATTTTTGCTTATTATCTGAAAAGACATCAATTAAACAATGTAAAATATTTTTTTTATATATATTTTGTTTGCATTTTGGAAAAAATGTTAAGCGTTTACGAGTTTCAATGTTTAGGTTAGAATGTAAGACAATCATGTTTAATATAGCGGGGTTTTTAGCCGCAACTGCAGTGGTGCGTCAGAAAACAAGGGAAAACCTCAATTTCGTAGAAAAACTCCTAAAATAATTATTGCGAAAATTCCACCTGTGAGAAGAAAGAAAAACACGTCATAGGAATTACCTGTTGACTAGTATGTATTTAAAGAACTTGGTTACTAGCGAAAAGGTTTTAGACAGTTTGACGCTTTTGACATCCTAATTGGAATATTTCATTACACCAAATGAAATGTTTAAAGTTTTCGGCAATAATATGACAAAAGAACATCCGCGGAACTGTTCAATTTGCTTAATCTAACAAAGAGCGGACATGGTTTCTATTTAAGCGGCATGTAATCAACAGAGCAATGTTTGTGTTGAATGTGTTGTTGATGGTGTTGTCAGGCTGCAGCATATTGGGATTAACTAGATGTCAGAAACAAATGCAACTTCTTGTTACCAAACAGAGAACATATTATGGTGGTACATGCCAATTAGATGAAGCAGATACATTTCTTCATACAGGACCTGAGAAAAGCAGCAATGCCGAAACAATATTAACTATATGGGGAACATTGAATGATTTATTGGGAATCATAGATTTTAATGAAGGTCGACTGAACTCAAGTAAGATATCACAAGATAAACTACTAGAGATAGGTCAAGAAATTATCTCTGAAATAACCAACAGAATTGACGTAGCAACTGAACATATTTGGACCGAAATTCAGTTAAGTTTAAAATTAACACCAATATATGATATATCATTTGCTGTTAAAAGTATTCTAACAGATGTAGGGTTTTATGTTAAGGTAAATGGAAGGGAGAAGGATTACTACAGAAGTATTTTGGTTGAACCTGACCCGCATATAATAATCCAGCTACGCAGGTTAGCGCCACGACTTGAAGAAAAAAATACAAATAATGGGAAGACGTTACTACAATGTATTGCAGATGACAACCGGTGTAATATAACAGCGATTAATAAATTTCGTGATTTTTATATAACCCAAATTGAAAATGCCTTGCTGATTGAGACTGTTAAGAAAAAACTGAGGTTTGGAAACATTACTCTCGATGTTGAAAAAAGGTTTTGGAGAAAACAAATAGAAAGAGTTAAAGTTGCTTTTGCTATACAAATCAAACGGTGTGAAGGTGATTTTCCTAGACTTATGAAAGAAGATATTCTGGTTTACGATACTCCTGAAGCATTGCTTCAAGCTACAAGCGCACGATATGCCTGGAAATGTGATGTATTTTTTCTGAAGAACACAAATCAACAGCTCTTTATTCAAGGGGAAACAGAGTTTTTGTTTATGACAGAAGCAAATGGTACGCGAAAAGCCGTCGTATGCGCCAAAACCGCAAGCGGAAACGGGTTTGGGGCAATCAGAGCGAGCAGAAACACTTCCAGCACCAACAGTTCCTTGAAAATCCCTATCGTCTGCATCAAAATAAGATATCGTAAATATGTTGGCCTTGACAAACTGCATGCAGGTAAACAATTATAAATGTGTTTGTTTATCGATTGTTTAAAATGCTTTGATCATTTCTATTTCCGTGTTTTTGACTTAATCTGAATGGTATTAGATTTGATAGTATTCTGCGATTTTTTACTTGAGGTTACTTAAATCGAAGTTGCTTGTTTAACTTCTATTTAAGAGTAATTCTTTAATTGTTAACGACGGAAGCTGTCATATATTCTGTATAAAAGGGTTACTGCAAACTTCAGGCGTATCCAAAGTGAAAAGCATGAAGAGTATAAAAATACTTCGCTGGACGAGCTCAACAGAACCGCGGAAATGAAATTCCATTTTTGAAAGTTATTAGATAAAAAAAATCCATCGCAAATATGCAGTTAATAAATTTTTGACAAAGTTCCACATGAAGATAACCAAGTAGCGAACTGTTTTCATAGTTGTTCTAGATATTGTTCAGTACACTACACGAAACATTACAAAAATATAGAATACTAATAAACGGTGCTAATGAGTATTCGTCCTACGATGACTTTGCAATCATGTACTTACGAAGCCGAAGGCCTAGACATTACAAAATCACTTAACAGAAATCGCATTGAATTGACACTTTTCTGAACGAACACGTTTTAAAGGGAAGACCAGGCCCCAATATCACGAAAATACGTAAGTTAAGTCTCAATCTCAACTCAATTTACCACATAAACGCATAGTATTATTCAAAATCTTGTATGTTTTTATACTAGTTAAGAATATATTTTCTCATAGAAAGATTTTGACAATATTTCAAAGAAACTAATTCTAGAGCCAAAAATATTCTTGAGTAATTGTTAAAAGGCAATGAGCTGTACTCAAGTACATTTTTGGCTGTAGAATCTTTTCCCTTGCAATCTAGACCAAAGATTGTAATTAACATATTTAATGATAGAATGCGGTTTTAAAATGTGATAAATCTACTTTTTTTAATAAATGTTGATGTTAATCTACTTTTTTTTAGTAAATGTTAATGTTTTATGGTAAAATGAGTTGAGCTTGAGTTTGAGATTTGACTTAAGTATTTTCATGATATTGGGGCCTGTTATTCATCAAGCCTTTCTTCGTTTACTGAATTCAATATTTAGCAACGAAAATAAAAAAAAGCTTAAAATCTAGCATGTTAGTGCGATTTTTAAAAATAACTTATATCTTACCCGATCAGTTATCGCCCGCTGTCATTATTGCCGTTTATATGTAAGAAAAAATAAAAATATAAAAGTAAACAGTCAACGATCTCCATCAGCTCAGCAGCAAGATTTCTAGAGAGAGCTAACTTATATCACTACCGCGTTTAACTTCAATAAGTCCTGGATCCATCAAGAAGCTTACTTTGACTCCGTGTGGCACATGGAATTTTAATAAATGTTTTGAAATATGAAGTAAGAGTACCCTGGCTTAAACCCGACCCCTTATACGTTTTGCGTTCTGTCAAACAAGGCAAGTAGTTTGTACCTGGCTAACATTGAGCAACATCAGAAGGGATATGTCTGTCAAGAGAGGTTATCCGTCGAGTGCCATGACATATCACCAATAGCAGTGAATCCCCTTAGTCGACATCGTCTAGTCAATGCTACCGTGAGGAAATCAAAGTTAATGTAAAAATCAAACACAATTGTCTAACAAAACGCCTTAATGCACCACCAATAGAAAAACTTTAAGGCGGCTTGTACTTTGAACAGTTAAATAACGGTATCTACCTTTGTGTCAGACAGGACTGTAATTTTAATATTCCAATCTCATTGAAGAAATATTACAAAAAGCCAGAATCTTAAGTTATTCTATGGCTGCCCAGTGAGTGATTTCCCATGGTTTGATGTATATTGAACTTGATAAGAACATTAGTCAAAGCATTTAGCATTGTACGACTGTGAATAATTGGGCAACATGTCAACCACAAATGTCACATAGTCAATAAGCTTCAACTCTTTATTGTTAGAAAATCAAGGGTTAAATATTTCAACTAGATCCAACATGTTCGAAGCTATAGTTAGTTTACATAAAATAAGTGTGTTTATGAAATAAGAGAACTTATATTTTACACAAACTAATCTTAGGTTACATAACAACTGCACTAGCAGAAATCTGTTTATTCACAGGTATTTATTTTACGTATCGCACGTTTGAAATCATATGTATGGCCTTGTACGTGATATTGGTCTTATTATGTGTAAATAAGTTATACAGACAATTGTTAAGAATGTCATTATGATTCTATCTACGCAACGAACAAAATTCGAAAGGAAGCGTCAAGTAAAAACTGTAAGGTACGCGTCTGAAGAGACAGAATGGGTCACTTTTGTGCTTCATGATTTTCAGTTTTCAGTGTGATGTGGTGATCCGCCTAACTGTCAATATATCTATAGTATACAATGTGTGTTCTAGCAATGGATTTAAAGCTGCACTCTCACAGATATGCCATTTTTACAACTTTTTTGTCTTGGAAAGAGCAATTTTTTGCGTATTTATCTGCAAACCAATGATATAGGATTGCTTACAAAAAATCAGATCGTATTTTTTCATATTTTCGTTCGAAAATTAATGTTTTATGGCTAACGGTTTTAAGAAAAATGCATAAAACATCAATTTTTGAACTTTTATATAAAAATCTGCGATCTTATTTTTTGTCAGCAGTCTTATATAACTAGTTTCCATAGATTTTCGCAAAAAAATGGCTCGTTCCAAGACAAAAAATAAATAAGTTGTCAAAACGTTCAATCTGTGAGAGTGCAGCTTTAAATATAGAACGACCACTATTTCAAGGTTTTGGTTTCACAGTATAAACCCAAGAATGCTGTTTCTGATTAGATGCTTTTCCTAATGATAGATGTGCTAGTACACAATGTAAATGATAACATCTGAGCATCTTTATCACGCACATACTCTGACGGCCTGTCTTAATGGACACAGATGATACTCTCTTTTTACTCAGACTGTTAAACGAAGACGTTTCCTCAAACGTTCGAATGAGTTCATCCACGATTGTGCTATATTCCCTTTAAAAGAACGTGAGACGAGGTGCATGTACTTTATAGTTTTGGCGCGTATATACATGTATCCGATTTATTATTAGTTTTTTTTATTACGTACAATTACCTATAGTTTCTAAATGTTTCTAAATGAATTTGAACGTAATTGAGGGCAATATTATGCGTGTGTTTTATTTCAAACTTGTATCACTTGATTCGATCGATTGATTAATTGATGGATGAATGGATTGATGGATGGATAGATGGACGGATGGATGGATGGATGGATATGGGTGGATGGATGGATGGATGGATGGAAAGATCGATTGATTGATTGATTGATTGATTGATTGATTGATTGATTGATTGATTGATTGATTGATTGATTGATTGATTGATTGATTGATTGCCTCATCAAGTATTCATGTCTTTTTAAGGTAATCTATTATGGGCGAGTTCAACTGACGAAGTGGCTGGTGGATATATGGAGACAACCTTCTTCTTCGACAGAAAATCTACAGAATGTTTTGTGCATACCGAACTTTTCCAGGCATCATACTCGGGAGACATTTGGTTTCAAATTTCGGTTTTGGTTATAATGACTTGCTTGAAATTTGCATTCTAAAACGTGCAAAGCTGTTCTATAACATATATCAATAATATTATATGTATATGAACGGACTATATGTATTTCCACAAAGAAAAGTTTCCCATGTTTGTCTAGGTTTTGAAAATATGCGGTAGTCCAATTTATGTTTCATAAACACATATAAAACTGTGCTGCGTCCTGTAGAAAATAGTGGTTCTGTTTTAATATGGTCATTTTTATCATACTTTTATATCTTTTAAAGCAAAATGCCATTTTGACCACCAAAAACGATCAAATTAAAATTGTCACCAACGGCAGTAAAGTTTTTCAGACACATTTCTTTGTTGTTACGGTAAAGTAAACTCCTGGAAAATCGTGCTCATGGTTTATAAGACGCGGCCCTTAAGGACGCTTTGGGAAGTGTTCAAATGCCTGGGGATATTGAACAATGTGTTATATTCAATTGTTGGAGACATCTAGGCAAGCATTTACACACTGGTTCGAAAGGTTGCTTAAATGTGGTTAAAGAAATGTTTTAGAATATGTGAATAACCAAATTATGAGGGAAACATTCGAATTAAAAGAATGAATTGTATACCTAGAACTGTTACAAAAACCCGGTCCGCCGTACACCGTAAAAATACACATTTAGAAAAACCTTCATTTTAACATCTGGAAATTTACATGATATTTCTATATGTAAACTATTAACAAATCTGCTGAATAACTAAAACAAAAAATACATTAAAGTAGGTTATTGCAGAGTAACAAAAATAATAGAGGAAAAAATAAATATATTAACAAGGAATATGTTCATGAAATACAGTTGGGCGTCAATCATCTTTCTTAGATCAGATATAACACCAAGTTCAAATTGATCATGAAGTTTTCGTCACTTTTCCCGTATATTAATTGTGACCGCGAAAATGTTGAAGGGAAATATAATATTTTTTAAATAATCATGGCGATACGAATGTGCACTTTTAATCATATAACTAACATGTGCAATATCTGGAACTAATAAACATACTCCGAGATGATATAAAGTACGGAACGGTAGTTTAATCCACTTTACACTAAGTGTTCGTGTACGGCAGACAATTACCGGCAAGGAAAGCATTTTCTAAAACTTTAAATATAGTTTATTGTGATTTTTTAGCAAGATCTGATAAATGTTAACCCAAGTACATAACACATTGAAAACAAACATTTTTTAAAGCAGTTAAAAACGTAAAATGAACAAGTGTACGGTATTATGGAAGGCAGTCACGGGTTTTATTATGGAGAGGCAGTCATCAATTTTTACATTTTAATTTTATGTTACATTCACTCCAAAGCCAGACCCAACACGGACCACCCCGGATTGGCATGGAACACGCCGGACCAAGAGGTATTTTGATCCAGGGTGGTCCTGGGTGAATTTGAGTCGACGGTCCCTCGACGGTCTCAAAACATCGGACCAGCCCGGACCCAACACGGCACCACAACGGATGAACACGGACCTACACGGAGCCTACACGGAGCCAACACAGCACCACAGCGGATGAACACGGGGCTACACGGAGCCAACACGGCACCACAACGGATGAACACGGGCCTACACGGAGCCAACACGGCACCACAACGGATAAACAAGGACCTACACGGAGCCTACACGGAACCACAAAGGATGAACACGGACCTCCACGGAGCCAACACGGCACCACAACGGATGAACACGGACCTCCACGGAGCCAACACGGCACCACAACGGATGAACACGGACCTCCACGGAGCCAACACGGCACCACAACGGATGAACACGGACCTCCACGGAGCCAGCACGCACCACAACGGATAAACACGGACCTCCATGGAGCCAACACGGCACCACAACGGATAAACACGGACCTCCACGGAGCCAACACGGCACCACAACGGATGAACACGGACCTACCCGATGAACATTGCCTTACAAGGAGCCTACACGGCACCACAACCGATGAAAACGGACCTACATGGAGCCAACACGGCACCACAACGGTTGAACACGGAGCCAACACGGAGCCAACATGAACCATCTCGGTACAACCAGGGCAGCGCCACGAACTGTTCCGACATGACTCGGACCATCCCGGACCAGCACTGTGTCAACACGGATGACATTCCGGACCATCCCGGATCATCTCGGGCTGTCCCGAACCCAACAGGGACCTCCCCGGGGTGATTCGTTTTCAACACGACATGCCGAATCGCTCAGGATCAACACG
Organism: Mya arenaria; assembly: GCF_026914265.1. Taxonomy (NCBI): domain Eukaryota; kingdom Metazoa; phylum Mollusca; class Bivalvia; order Myida; family Myidae; genus Mya; species Mya arenaria. The sequence goes on along the minus strand of NC_069133.1, from coordinate 33,492,795 downwards.
GTTTCACTACGAACTTTCCCGGAGCCGGATTGCCACGGATGGAGTGCCATGATATTCTCACCAAGCATCAGTATGCATTCAAGAAAACTTACTCACTCTATACATATATAGTTCATTTGCAAATATATGTATTTTTTAACTTAAATTCATATTGAAAACTTTTTATAAAGCAACATGACTTATTTACAACGGGGCACAAAATACTGTTTCACTTCTCCAGATATGTCTTAGCTTTGTTAATTTGGCGAAGTGGTGAAGGAAGTTGCATCCTTATGCAATCCCTCTAAAGTCCACCCGCTATCACTTCTTTCAATGTCAATTGATTGTATTTCTTGGAGTGGTAGTGTCAAAAGGAATTTCATTCAAATACCTCGAATGGTCTGCACTTAGTATTAATTTTTATTGATAATATTCAATTGATTGTAAACCATGAAGTATTAATTATTATGTACTCTTGTAATAGCTTGTTGTATAAAACTTTAACTATTTATTTACCAGTGCCACCGAGTGTCATTGATGACTCTCTAGCGGTCACCATTGAAGCTAGGACAAGGGGGCAGAGAACAAACAAACTGTTTTGCTTGCTTCACAGAGGGAGAATTACAAGTTCAAACTTTGGCCGCGTAGTGGCTGCTGGAAAGTCCCCAAATCACCTTTTCGCAGATATACTAAATGGATCATCGCTTAACAAGTTTGTGTTGCATAATGGTCTTATATAACAAATAACATGCTACACATTTCAACTGAAGCAAACAACTTTTAGTTAACCTTTATGAAATGCACCAATAAGTTTTTGAATTATTTTGATTTCTTTCGAATTTATTCCAAAACTCACATGAAAAGAATTGGCATAGATGCTGGTGGATGTGTTTACATTATGCAGGTGTTTCAATCACTATTCAGTTATTATAAATATCAAATTAAGGAAAAATGAAATAAGAATTTAATTCCTGCATTTCAGATACAGCAATCTTCATGTGCATGTATAGTGGGGCTAAGACCATGAGGATACTGCCAGGGCAGATTGTATGAAGTTCAAGGAGGCAACAGGGAATCCGGTGGAAGTTTTCGAAACCGGTCTGTATCTTATACCGTATGCCACATATCTCGGGGCCAGTTGTGATGGCATTGCCATAGAAAAGTCTTATGTCAGAAGTCGAAGACTTATTGAACATTCCCTCCTTTTACATGAAGGGTTCAGATTCTGGCCCAGCACTCTGCAAGACACATAATTATTATGCACAGTGACAGGCCTTCCATGGTGTGACTTTGTTGAGTGGACTGGTGCTAAAAAGAACAATTCATGTGTCCAGAGAATTAACTTTGATGCCACCTTTGTTTCTGACATGTTGAGAAAACTAAACGGCTTTTACAATAACTTCATAAAGACATCAGCATAAATTTGAATGGTTTTTATTTGTTATCGGTTATTAATATTTTCCATAAATGCATTATTTAGGAAGCAGTTAAAGGTTTATCACGCAAAATTTATGTGTGATATACATGTGTATGTATTGATTTCGAATAAGAGTGTCACATTAAGTATTTTAATTAGTTTATTGGAATATCTTAATTTGTTAACCAAAATGCTACATGGAAACATTTTGAGGCTATTGGTGCAAGAGTTAAAGGTAACACACCATCAAACAAATGGATTTTTTTACACTTCCTATCTTTCTTTCGACAATGAATTCTTAATTGTGCATTTGCATTTGTTTCAAACACTTCTTGAACGCTAAATTGAAATTTGGTTTTGAAAGGAGGTATATCTAATGTACATTTTCTCTCATTTAATAAGTCACCGATAGAAAATCTTTATCTGCCATGACATTGTCACCTACTTCTAATATATCAAGTATACCACTGTTTCACTGACTGTCAATAACAATTTGGCGGTCAGAAATTCTACAACCCCAAGCTTCAGAAACAAATAAGATCACACCTGAAGATGTTATGCCAATAAGAAATTTTGTGTTATGATGCTTATAATTTGAAAAAGTTCTGATTAATAAGACTAGAAGATCATTGGATGAATATTTATGTACAGTCTAAAATAATTCATACATTTGGAAATTTCTTAAACTTGTTGGCATTGTTTCATTTATAATATTTCTGGAAGGAAAAAAACATTAATAACTTTCAACTCCTCGTGTAATAAACAGATCCAAGTTATAAAGATATTTGAAAAAAATTATGGAAAATCCATCTGCAATGTCCTGAACCAAGAGTCCAACTTTCAGTCGCATAGGCACAGCAAACAGTTGGCCAATCAAAGTCAAACTCGAACTTTGTGGCTTCTGTCTGTCCTTCACTGGAGTGTTGGCGCCATTCCAATATTGCATTTTTGGGCCTTAGGTAGGAGGAAGCTGAAAGGGAAATATATAAACTATTTCATTACATTTGCATTGAATGAAATGGCTAAACTTTGCAATTGTTAATGTCAGTGTTATGCTTGGTACTCTCATGATAGCAAAACATCAAGCATGCAAACCAATATTCACCAAAACATTTGTAATTTTAGTATAACAATGTTAATAATTTATTTTCAACAATTGTATAGTAGATTCATAAGCAGCCACACCAAAAAAGGGTGATTATTCATGGTTTGAGTGATAATTAATGCTCTCCCTTGAATGACTCATTCATTACCTATATAACCACATGAAGACAGCAAAGGTTGGAAGACCAGAATGAAATATTGTGGCCTTGTCATTATCCTTAATTTTGTTGACGCCCCTCTTCATCATCTTCAGCTCTTTCCACAATCTTTCATTCTTTTCCCTCAGCTGTTGGTTTTCCTCTATAAGGGGTCTGTGTCACACTGCATACGTGTGGAATATACATACTAAGTTGAAGGAAATGTACATACATGCAACTTGAAATGTTGTTGTTTTATGTTGCAATGAAATTAATCATACACATTTTAGTGATATTTGAGTTAAAGCTATTATTACTTCATTTTCTTATGACAACAAAAAGTAAGAAGTAATGTAATCATATAAAGTCTTTCAACAATAACACTGTCATGCTGCATCACAGCTTTCCCAGCAGTGTGGATAACCATTCAGATGAGCGATATTAAGGATTGTTTGGATAAGAGTGAGGTTTGTGCACATAAACTGGTTTAAAACCCCTGTAAATTTACATTTTACTGACCGTTCCAAGGCGGTACCAAACAATTCTTGATAAACATACCTATTTTTATATATAGTATGTATGCACTATGCTGTTTGTGGAGTTTTGTGCTGTTCTTCTATGTTTCTTGTTTGTGTTTTTATGTTCTATGTCTTTGGCGTTTACCCAGTGCCACTAAACCGGGTTTATGTTCAAACATTATGCTACTGAGCTTGTTTCTGTAGCTTTTTGCATAAATAATGGTAATGGATTCAAAACATGGCCAGAAATGCTTGTTTCTTACACATTCTAATGAAATCAAACACTTTGCTGTCATAGAATAATCCTTTCAGAAAGTATAATTAATTCATAAAACAATAGCAGTGATTTTAAGCACCTTTATCTTCTGTGAAAGTGATGGCAATATCACCATGGTACTCCATGGGACCTGTCTTGACATATTCGTCAACATAACTCTTGCCATCTCCACAGTATGTGTGCATCGCACTTGACATATGCAGCATGCTGTTTTCCCTTTTCTTGTGGGCCTTTGCAGCAGCTTCAAATGCCTGTATGATAATTCAAACATGAGTTATTTAAAAAAAAACACAAATCAATGTATCCTAACATATAAGGCCAAAATTGTCAATTTTTTAACCATCAACACCAATTTAAAAATGACCAATATTGGCAATATCATGTGAATAAACATGACATTTTCAAAGTTAAAAAAATATTAATTTATAACCATCGAGCAATAACCTTAGATAAATCTCTCCTGAATGCCCTTTCCTGGAGCTTCTCGTCGATGGCGTTCTCCTTGTAGCTAAATACACTAGGAGCATAGTCTGCATCCCAAGCCTCATAACTCTGCCACCCGGAAACAAAGTGTACTGAACAGACAAACGAGTTTCCATTTGGCACCAAGTCCCTTCTGTTCATGGCTTTAATCCAGCTACTTCACTTGTGCGAACGTTTAGGAAACTTGAAGAACCGAACGCCTTTCTCTTTCGCCGCAGAATTTGCGCGATGTGTGCATCCGAAAACAGAGCAACTTTTCACCATTTTGTCTTTTGTTGTTAATGACGCTTGCCATCCCTGATACGTTTTGCGCATGCGCAGGGTTCAGTACCGCAGTTAAGTTCAAAAGGACTATAAAAATTATCAGGGATTTCACTGGCTTAAGGATCCACATTAAAATAATTTCCATGCATTTCACGCATTTGTACATCCTAAAGTTATAATGCAAGAAATTAAATTAATGCAAGGGATTTTTTCCCCTTAACATTTCTGCCGCCGAGTGCATAGCAGTGCCATTCTGGCCGTTGTCTGCGCTGTGTTTACCGCGAGTATTTTCATTGATGCGTGCTATCTAATAGAGGGAAAGTCAGTGTAGAAATGATACTATAATATTTAATAACAAAACGCTAAGCGGGAACGCCGCATTAAAGCCGGATTTTTTATTTGACAATGCAATTTTGTAAACCTAGGATTTGAGGTAGTGACATAGCATTTTTAACCAAAAAGACCCATATTTTTACTTATCTGAGATATCGGTCATACAAATAACCTGATCAACAGAAACTATTCCATTTGTGTGAAGAAAAATGAACATTTTATCATCTAAGATTTAATGTGCACAAATATTTTAAAGTTAATTAAAATTCAAATTTTTGAAAAATATGGGTAGATATGAAATTCATGATTGGGATGTGTATTTAAGGTTACTAAGATATCGTGGAGAAAAAAAACTGTAAAAGTTTCATGAAAAGTTGAGATAATTTTTTATGACATCGGGAAAATATTTCCAAAGATTTGACCTTGTGACCTAGTTTTTGATCTGAGGTGACCCATATTCACAAATGTTTAAGACAACATGCAAACAAATATTCTGACCAAGTTTCATAAAGATTTGACAAAAAATAATGAATTTTTATGACCGTGAAATTCTTTCTCCTAAGATTTGACATTGTTACCTAGATTTTGACCGTGAATGACCCATATTAACAAACTTTCAAGATATTATGCAGACAAATATTCTTACCAAGTTTCATAAAGATTTGACAAAATCAGTTGAATTTATGACGTGGAAAGATTTGACCTAGTGACCTAGAATTTGACCCGGGATGACCGATATAAAAATAAGCAAGATATTATGCAGACAAATATTCTGACAAAGTTTCATCAAGATATAAAAAAATATGTTGAATTTATGACGTGGAAATATATTTTTCCTAAAATTTGACCTAGTGACCCAGATTTTGACCCGGGTTGACTCATATTTAAAAAATATGCAAGATATAATGCAGACAAGCATTCTCACCATGTTTCATCCAGATTTGATAAAAATTGTTGAATTTATTACCGTGAAATATTTCTTCTAAAGATTTGACCTAGTGACCTAGTTTTTGACCCGAGATGACCCATATTCATAAATATTTAATATAACGTGCCGACAAATAGTCTGACCAAGTTTGATAACTATTGGATAAAAACCCTTGATTTTATTTAATAAAATGAAAACTTTAACGCAGAACACGTTATATCAGCTCTTTATTCAATACAACGTTTCGCTTTCATCTTTCTGACTTGTAACTAACAGTATTGAATAAGTTATATGGAAAAGATTTACTGCATAGCTCAAAATCGAAGTGTTCGTTAAAAAGTTGAATGTTCAAAAGGGATACATATTTGCGGCTAATTAAAATGTTGCAAATTATATTTTTCTTCGCAGTGTATGCACTTCATTGAAACAGTTATTAAACAGTAAGCTACCATTAGTGACTGATAGCCTTTACTGAAGTCAGGGCAGAAGCATGACAACTGTTACATCGATGACGACGATAATCAAGAAATAGCCGTAACTCTTCGGGTTTATATAATGGCAGGCAAACAGAAAAATTGTACTGCGTAACATTTGAATCTAAGGTAACTTGGCTAGCTTTAAATCTTGTTATGAAAGTATTTTTGTTATTAAAATTTTCATGAAAAATGTTTTAGAGCTAGTTAAGGGAAACATTATTAAAGTTGTTTAACACCAAACAACCGAAATATCCATTTCACATTAAATTTTAATGTAGACATAGAACCAAATAAAAAAATAAACGTAAGAACTTATTAAAACATCTTATTGTAAATAAATCTCGACCATTAAGAATGTTTTTCTTTAAAAAATATACTAGAACTAACTTTTCAGCATCTTTGCTCAATCGTCATAAAATACAATTAATAACAAGAGTCTCACTGGTAACGATGGATGCCCCCAAAACGCCCACTTACAATTAAAGGTAGAAATGGCTATACAATGTGCTCGTAGAATGTGAATAACATGCAAAATATGTAGAAGAGGAACTTTGGTGGCTTCATTATGGATATTTGATAAAATATATAAGTACAATGTGATGGACAAATAGGGGACTAACTATTAACATTAAATGCCAAGAAATGAACTATATCATCATTAAAGGTAAGAGTGATGTCTGAAGTTACAAACATATATGAATGTGAACAAAGGAGTAATATTCACAAATACAATTATATCGGCTGAAAATGTTGGTTGTATCCCAAGACATTCATGCTCAGTCTTCTTGTGATAAGTTAGATAATAGTGCTAGTCCATCTATCTTCCACATCGCATAAACTGTTTGCATTTTATCAAATTTTGATACTTGATAATTATGATTTTTATTTACAGCTAATATATTTAGTGAGTACAGTCTAGTCAATATAATGTTATACTTTTCCTAACAAAACATCCATCAAAAATATTTTATATTTAATTTATTACAATTATAAAGCGCCTTTATCGTTAAATTAACAATGATAATAATAATAATAGCAATTACAATGACATACTTACAATGTAGTATAATGTATGTACTATGCATAGTCAGTTCACAGACGACCCCCATATGCAATCGATGAATAAAGGAGTAGATGTACAGTACCGAGGGAGACAATCAAAAGCTATGTAATTATGGCATCGTATTATGTTACATAACAAATGATCGAACGACACGATAAAATAAACATTATAATGTCAACAATTTCGTATATATGTTTATAACTATTTACAAATACGTATTTCAAAGCTTTATTAACAATGACATAAACCATTAAAATAATTTATTAGCATGGTAGTCATGATGTTTCAAATAAATTTCCAATGACAAAAAACGTGGCATTATGACAACAAGTGAAACAAACTTATCAACATGGACACAGGTTGATGATTATTCAAGGTTCTATAAATCACGCTGCCCTTCCTTCAACAAAATATACTCGTCCCTGCAACCTCTCATCGACAACGACGTGATGTGCCTCCTTTACTTTCTTTACGTTACCGGACATGCAAACGAACCTATCACATCTCAAGCATTTCAACTCAAACGGACCTATTCCGCTCATTCTAAGTGGGTGTCTTCTTCCTAACGACTTCAACCGCCATTCTGCCTTGGCTTCTTCTCTGTACCACTTCACCTCACTACGAAATCGTTCAGGGTAGCTTCGAATGTAGTCCTAAAGTTTAACAAATAAACTGATTTAATATAATATACCACGAGTCAATGTCTTTTACCATGCAATGAAATGTCATTGCAAAGGAATTATAATAAACAAACTGTTTGGCTACATATGACCTAAACATGAAATTATGTGACGACTAAGGTCATACCAAACTGATTTTTTGTTTAGCGTCTGGTTCCAATTTTGAAACCAACTTACCAGACAGGAAAAAAACAATGTCAAGAAATAAACAAGCGTTTCTTATTAAACTTAACTTCTTGATATATATATATATATATATATATATATATATTATATACATTTACATTATAGAGCTGTACATGACATGTCACATTTTATAAATATTATATATCGTAAACTATAGCGTACTAAAATGTATGTTATTGTTTTCTGAAAGGTTGGACTGCCCTGCACAACGCAGAATATTGGTGTCTCTAGATATTGTTAATGTCCTGCTCAAAAATGGCTGTGACGTACACAAACAAAACAAGGTATACATTGCAATGTAAATCAGTTTCATTGACTTAACAACTTTGCTATATAAATGTTGCGGTGGTTTAAGAGTTCATTTATTCTCACACTCAAGCAAGGCCCTTTCAGCAAGTGTCTCAATAATATTGTTAGTCATACTTAGCTCTTTAGAGCATACTGCACAGACACAATGTAGCCTTTGTAAGATCTATCCATGTTTTTTAACATGCACCTTTGTAAGATCTATCCATGTTTTTTAACATGCACCAGTGTAAAGACTAATTCAAATTGGCGCTCCAATAGGATTAGAGCAACGTCATATAACCAACGATATATGACGCTACAAAAATTAGCTATTCTTTTATCAAAACTTATGTTGTCAGTAGGATTTCTCTGAAAACAAATACTCAATTGCCGAAGATACTGCTTATTTTTTATCGTAATAAATAATTTTATAGTAAGATATCTAGTTCAAGGAGCGCTAGCATAATTGCAAGAAAAAATGTGATCAATCCTTAATTATCCATAAACAAAATTTGGGCAATGGTATGGTTGAATGACAATTATTGTCGTGTTGATTGAAAAAAAAACAATTGGTGACTCTTATGAATCACTTTATTTACATCAACCATGTTAAAAATGATTATTCACAATGACTGTTTGACAGCCATCTACGCTTAAGGATGAGCGTACAGCCCTGCATGAGTGTGCAAGCTCACAAAAAGAGAATGACGTCCAGCTAGGAGAGATAGCATGCTCTCTGATCAAGGCAGGGTGTAGTGTGAATAGCAAGAGCAGTTGCCAGGGGGAGGTAAGTGATTTGAGTTAGAATACTCTATTGTTTCTTGTTTGTCTCCCTTTCATCATGTTTCCTCGTACGACAATATGCACTGTTCAACGCGTTAAAGCTGCACTCTAACAGATTAACAGTTTAGACTCTTATTTTTGGTCTAGAAATCAGCTAATTTTGGCATCAATGCCTATAAATCAGTTTTTTAAGATAACTCATTCAAGACCTGATCTCAATTATATGGAAAACTGCCAAAAAACGTGCTAGAAACGCTTTTAGCCATAAAACACAAATTTACGGAGTCACTGAAAATTTGTGATATGATGTTTTGTCAACAGTCTTTTAACACAAAAACACTGTCAACAGCCGCAAAAAAGGCTTATTCCAAGACAAAAATTAAAAAAAAAGTCGTTAAAACAGTCTGTTAGAGTGCAGCTTTAAGTTAGGTTATTTGTGTAAAAAGTGTTGGCTTGACATGCTACTTACTGAACTGACCTGTACGTTTGTACCTATTCAGTGTGAGTCATTTATATGCGCTGTTAATTCAGTGTGCTCATAATGATAAAAAATATACGGTATGTATCCTCAAATTCCTCTCAGAAATATGAGAAAGGATGCCAACCTGGAAAAAAGGTATTTCGGTATACTTTTTTGAACAATTATTATCATTATTGTATACATGTAGTGATCAATATAAATATTAAACAGAAATGATTTATTAAGTTCAAAAATGAACTGCTTGAGTACAGATTTTATTTTGTAAAAACAAGTCAACAATCTATCATACCATGTGTCGTATCATAAAATAAAAATTTATGGTAATGGAGATTTCATTTATATAAAAAATAGAAATTCTGTATGGTGCTTAATTCTGAATGTCTCATGTTTTAGACAATGCTGACATATAAGGTTCAGCAAACACTTTAATGATTGAGTTCAACGTAAATGATATTGTAAATCTGATAATGTTCGTAATAGGAAAGATGTGCTTGGTGGTTCAGACTCTTGATGATACATTGTGCCTTATCAACTATTTTACAGTATGAAACAAATGGTGGCATTTCCAAAATAATTTCCTGAGTTTTTTTTCGTGAATCCGAGGGACTTTTTGTTTTTGTGCTTTACACCTGCTATTGTCATTTTTAGAAATGTTTTCTTATTTAGTGACTTTAGTTTAGTTATAGAATACATATGTATTAACCTATATTATTTCTACATGTATGCTGATGTTTTGACATTTTGTAATGTTAACGTGTCAGGTTTTCATGTTTAAATGTTAACACTGAAAGGAAACAATATAATGTTTGAACTGTTAATCTGGATATAAAACGAAAGTCATCATGGCAATTAAACAAGAAACGTTTTAACAGCATGCTACGTTAATGTATTTGAATATTACAATAGTTTTAACATTGAGATATCCCGATAAGGCCTAAAAATACATTTGGTTCTGGTTACCAGACCCTACCTACGAAATAGGCACAGACCCTACCGTTTTTATAGTCAGTTGGTTGTCAGTGTATGTATGAATATGGAGTTTAAAACCTTAAAGCTTTATACAGAAGATTACTTTAACATCAACTCTCCAATTATGACAATAAAGTTTTTATATAAAGCCATGCCTACCTACCCTTCCTGTTTTTAAAAAGGATGCAACCCTAACCAAACCTATTTTATTTGACCGAACCAAAATGCTGCTTTAAAGTCCAACATGATGAAGCCTTTTGAAGTTGCCGCTTACATAAGATAGATTTTGTTTTACATCAATGTTTCAGGATATTGAAAATACTAAACTGTTGTGCAATATTATATTTAAACTTATACAGAAAGTGTTGTCATGACATAGCTTGAAATTTATATACATGTAAATATTTGTTTGAAGGGGAACTCTTGAAAAAACAACAATGCTGAAATATGTCTTTACATTTCAAATCTAAATTTGTGTACATGTATTGTGCTTATAACTCGTGGCCAGAATGAGTTATTTTGGAAAGCATGAATCTTTGAAAAGGGACAGTGACATACTATAAACACACGTGTATATAGGGTCATTGACAACGTAGAAACAGACATGTTGTTTTTGCCCTTTAAAAATGATTAATAAACTGGCTGCTTATTTTGATTTTTATTAGGCTCGCTCCACATTTGTAATCATGTAGGCCTACAGTTGTACGGAATTCACACATTTTAGATTTTAGTTCACATTAATTAATGTTCTTATTGATAATAATTATAACTATATATTTTTAAATGGACACAAAGATTGTTAGCATTTGTTTTAAAATCTGTTCTTTATTTTATTTTACATACATACATACTTTTTATCGATCACTTGCCAACATCGTGCAGATACTCATGTGAAAAGAAGTATGTTAATCCTAGCGTAACTCATGCTTTACAGCAAAATATCCTCTGTAATATTTTTTTGATATCATTTTTTATAGCTGACAAAAAAGAGCTCTAATTTAACTTTTGATGATATTTCATCATTGTTACAAGCATTATGTTTGCCTTTAAAATGAAATATGTTTTTGAATGACCTATGAAATGTCAACCAGCAGATTTTGTTTCATCTTTTAAAAATTACGTGTTTGCTTCTCTTTCGCATTTTGCAACATTGTTGATGTGTGCCTTTTCAACTTTTATCACATGCCTGGAAACTGTTTGTAATTCATAGAATCACTATTTGGAATAAAACTGATATGGTGTGATGTTGTGAATGAGTTTGAAATAAAATACAGAGTGAATGGAATTAGACTGAATAGTGTGCTTCCAGAGTTCCCACATCTTCTTTTTCCCACTTTGTTAGTTGAAAGGTCTCCTATTTTTTCCTACTTTTTGGTTATTCTTTCATAAAATTCGTCATAGCTTTGAAAATACATCAACTGTGGCAAAAACATAGTTACATGTGGCCACAACTTTATAACTTGAGGCCTCTGTGTCACCTTAGTTTCCTGGATGAAATTGGTTAAAGTTGTATAAAACACATCTGCATCTACTGAATAATGAAATAATCAGACACCAGCACTGAGAATTTAAAATTATAATGCAATAGGAACACCGAGATCGTTTGTTTCTGTTTTGCTTTACTCGCTAAAGTGAAGTGATCACTCCCATTGGAAAAGACAAAAGTTTTCATGGTGTTTAAAATTTTGTTTCATTCGTTTGTTGGATAACAAATGGTCATTTCTCATATACATGTACAACTAATTCCAGTTTCAGATTTATTCAAAAGAAGGCAACAGTTGACAAAGTACAAATATGCATAATCAATAAAAACATAACAACATACATTTGTATCAGAAATTTGATTCATAAACACAATCAGAAGCAAAAAATACAAGAGCTAAAATGACAAAATTTCAAAGTAAATAAATATGAGAATAGTTTCTAGCTAGACTATTCGAAGAATAAGGAAGTCTTTACTACTAGCCCATGCGTCGGCGTCCGGTTAAAGTTTGAGGGCAAGTTGGGATTTTCACTTATAACTTCAATATCCTTCATCCAATTCACTTCATACCTCACACAGTTGTTCAGGGCCATTACATAATGAGGTTAGATAACTCAATATTATCCGTTATAAAAAGTATTGCCCCTGATTGACTATGGAACTTAGGATATTGTTTTAGGGCATGTTGGGATATTTATTAATCACGTCTATACCCTTCATTCAATAGACTTAATAATTCACACAGTTGTTTAGGACCATCACACAATGAGGTTACACAACTCCATATTATCCTTAATACAAGTAATGCCCCCTGATTGACTTAGAAATTTCGGTTAAAAATTTAGGGCAAGTTAGGATTTTAACAAAACACTTAATACTTCGCCGGTTAATGACGACCATCTTGCAATAAATTCACATAACTCCATTTTAACCCTAAATTATGGCCCTTGATTGATTTTTTTATCTCTTTTTTTTTTGACAGGCACATTTTTATGTTCTTAACCAGGTTTTCATAAAAGAAAATCAAGTTATTAGAGTGACTTGCGTCATTGTTCGGGGCGGGCTGGTGGGAGTGCAGCGTCAAAGTCACCTTATGTATCGAATAATTTTAGCTAGGTTTGACAAAAAGTGACCAAACTTGGTATATACGAAGAGTTTATGAAGACCTTTCATGGGAATGCCTTTGAGGCACCTTGCATCAAGGTCAAGGTCAGTTACTTTTAATAGAAAAATGGTTGGTATTGAATAACTTAAGTAAGGGTCTATATATTAAGACCAAATATATATAGGAAGAGTTTATAGAGACCTTTCCTGAGATTGTGTTTTAGGCCACAAGATAAAGGTCACTTTTGCTATATATAGAAATTTTGTTAGTACTGAATAACTCAACTAAGGGTTGACATAGTGTGACCAAACTTGGTACATAGGACAAGTTTATGCAGATTGGATTGGCTTTTTGCCCCCTACGGTCAAGGTCACTGTAAATAAAAAAGATAACTGTTTAGTACTGAATAACTTTAGTTATGGTTGACGTACTGTGACCAAACTTGGTATGTAGGAAGAATTTAAGGAGGACTTCCATGGTTTGTGTTTGGGCCCTTTAGGTTCAAGGTCACTGTTACAAAAAATAGAAGAAAGCAGTTGAAACTGAATCTCTACTAGCAATCATTAAAAACCCGGTCACATCATGATTTTTTTATTGCTTTTGACAGGTACAAATAACATCGTATTTGTATTCACTTCTAAGTAAAAGCGGGGTTGTCGAGCGAGCTGTCAGCTCTTGTTTTATAAAGAGGTGTTTTTGCCATTAAGTGGTCACTCCCTGTTTTTCAACCAGACTTGTGACTGGCTTAGGTCAGGTTAAACACTTGACAAAGGAGAAGTTACACACCATTACTCTGCCAGCACCCTTAAGAGCCCTCCCAGGCGGGTTATCTACTGTAGAAATCCTAGCGAGGAGTAGTACTGGGCCTCTCGGAACCTTTCTACGGGGCCACACTGGAATTGTATGGGCATAACGTCAAACATGCAGCATTTGGTAATGAAGCAATTGTTTGGCCACATACTCACTTTGTCTATTAATTAATTTTTCACCGTACTTATCACCATCATGAGCACAACCACCACCGTGCTTATCACTATCATGAGCACAACCACCATCGTACTTATCACCATCATGAGCACAACCACCACCGTGCTTATCACTATCATGAGCACAACCACCATCGTACTTATCACCATCATGACCACCACCACCATCGTATTTATCACCACCACCCTGCTTACCACCACCACCATCACTATCTCACCACCACAACCACCACCATCAACACCACCACAATCATCATCACCACCACCACCACCACAATAATCGTGCTTATCACCATCATGAGCACAAACAACATCGTACATATCACCATCATGAGCACAACCACCATAGTACTTATCACCATCATAAGCACAACCACCATCGTACTTATCACCATCATGAGCACAACCACCATCGTACTTATCACAATCATGAGCACAACCACCATCTTACTTATCACCATCATAAGCACAACCACCATCGTACTTATCACAATCATGAGCACAACCACCATCGTACTTATCACAATCATGAGCACAACCATCATCGTACTTATCACCATCATGACCACAACCACAATCACCACCACCACTACTACCACAACCACCACCACCATCACACCACCACCACCATCACCGCGATGACCACCATCACAATCACCATCACCATCATCAACACCACCACCACCACAATCACCATCATGAGCACAACAACCATCGTACTTATCACCATCATGCGCACAACAACCACCGTACTTATCACCATCATGAGCACAACAATCACCGTACTTATCACCATCATGAGCACAACCAACATCTTACTTATCAACGTCATGAGCACAGCCACCATCGTACTTATCACCATCATGAGCACAACAACCACCGTACTTATCACCATCATGAGCACAACCAACATCTTACTTATCAACGTCATGAGCACAGCCACCATCGTACTTATCACCATCATGAGCACAACCAACATCTTACTTATCAACATCATGAGCACAACAACCACCGTACTTATCACCATCATGAGCACAACCAACATCTTACTTATCACCATCATGAGCACAGCCACCATCGTATTTATCACCATCATGAGCACATCAACCACCGTACTTATCACCATCATGAGCACAGCCACCATCGTACTTATCACCATCATGAGCGCAGCCACCATCGTACTTATCACCATCATGAGCACAACAACCACCGTTCTTATCACCATCATGAGCACAACCAACATCTTACTTATCAACGTCATGAGCACAGCCACCATCGTACTTCTCACCATCATGAGCACAACAACCACCGTACTTATCACCATCATGAGCACAACCAACATCTTACTTATCAACATCATGCGCACCACTAACACCACCGTACTTATCCCAATCATGACCAACACTAACACCACCGTATTTATCACCATCATGACCACCGTACTTATCACCATCACGACCACCACTAACACCACCGTACTTATCACCATCATGACCACCTCTAACACCACCGCACTTATCACCATCATTAGCACAACCTCCACAATCGTACTTATCAACATCATGAGCACCACCAACATCGTACTTATCACCATCATGACCACCACTTACACCACCGTACTTATCACCATCACGACCACCACTAACAACACCGTACTTATCACCATCATGACCACCACTAACACCATCGTACTTATCACCATAATGACCACCACTAACACCACCGTACTTATCACCTTCATTAGCACAACCACCACAATCGTACTATCAACATCATGAGCACCACCAACATCGTACTTATCATCATCATGACCACCACTAACACCACCGTACTTATCACCATCATTAGCACTACCACCACAATCGTACTTATCACCATCATGAGCACAACCACCTTCGTACTGATCACCATCATGAGCACCACCATCATGACCACCACGACTGCATCATGAGCACAACCACCATTGTACTTATCACAATCATGACCACCAATAACACCACCGTACTTGTCATCATCATTACCCCTACCAACACAATCATACTTATCACCATCATGAGCACAACCACCGTCGAACTTATCACCATCATGAGCACCACCATCATGACCACCACGACTGCATCATGAGCACAACCACCATTGTAATGATCACCATCATGAGCACAACCATCATCGTAATAATCACCACCATGAGCACAACCACCATCATACTTATCACCATCATGATCACCACCACAACCGTACTTATCCCCAACATGAGCACCACCACCAACACCGTGCTCATCACCTTCATGGCCAATATCACAACCACCGTGCTTACAACCATCATGACCACCACCTCCACCAACGTGCTCATCACCACCACCATGCTTATCACCATCAAAACATCACTACGCAACATCTTCCTCATCACAATCATAATTATGATTATCCACTAACTTGCTCATCTCCATCATACCATCACCATCAACCACCTAGCTCATTACCATCATGACCACCTGCACCATTCTCACTCCCAACATGACCATCACCACCACAACCACCGTGCTTATCACGATCATGACCATCATCACCACCACCACCACCACCGTGCTCATCACCATCATGACCATCACCATCCATCAAAGTACTTATCATTTTCATTACCAATACCACCACTGTGCTCATCACCATTATGACCATCACCACATTTGTGCTCATCACAATCATGACCACAACCACCACAGTGCTTATCACCATCATAACCATACACCACCACCACCACCACCACCACCACCAACATAAACACCACCACAGTGCTCATCATCATCATGACCACCACCATCCACCACCATGCTTATCAACATCATACCATCACTATTCACATCACCATCATAATCATGACAATACACCAGCTTGCTCATCACCATCATACCATCACCATCCACCTCCTAGTTCATCACCATCATGACCACCTGCACTCTTCTCATCACCATTATGACCATCACTACCACCACAACCGTGCTTATCACCATCACACCATCAATATGCACCGACTTGCTCATCACCATCATAATCACCACTATCAATTACCTTACTCATCACCGCCATACCATCACCAGCCACCACCTAGCTCATCACCATCATGACTACCAGTACCCTTCTCAACCACAACACGGCCATCACCACCACCACAACCGTGCTTATCTCAATCATGACCACCACCACCATCTTACTTATCACCATCATGAGCACAACCACCATCATACTTATCACCATCATGATCACCACCACTATCGTACTTATCACCATCATGACCAAAACTACCATTACCACTACCCTGCTTACCACGACCACCACTATCACACCACCAACACCAACACCACCATCACCACCACCACCACAATCACCACCAACATCACCACAATCACTGTGTTTATCACCATCATCAGCACAACAACCATCGTCGTTATCACCATCATGAGCAAAACCACCATCGTACTTATCACCATCATGAGCACAACCACCATCGTACTTATCACCATCATGAGCACAACCACCATCGTACTTATCACCATCATGAGCACAACCACCATCTTACTTATCACCATCATGAGCACAACCAACATCTTACTTATCCACATCATGAGCACCACCACCATCGTTACCTTATCACCATCATGACCACCACTAACACCGTCGAACTTATCACCATCATGAGCACCACCATCATCAACACCTCGACCGACACATGAGCACAACCACCATCGTACTTATCACGATCATGAACACCACCACCACCACTCTACATATCACCATCATGACCACCACCACCACCGTGCTGATCACCATCATGACCACCACCACTACCGTACTTATCACCACCATGACCACCACCACCATTCTACTTATCCCCAACATGACCACCACCACCACCGTACTTATTACCATCATGAGCACAACCAACATCGTACTTATCACCATCATGAGCACAACCACCATCGTACTTATCACCATCATGAGCAAAACCACCATCGTACTTATCACCATCATGATCACCACCACCACCGTACTTATCCCTAACATGAGCACCACCACCACCACCGTGCTCATCACCATCATGACCAATAAAACGAACACCGTGCTCACCACCATCATGACCACCACCACCACCGCCTCCACCATCAACTTGCTCATCACCATCATGACCACCACCATCCTTATCACCATCATAACATCAGAATGCACCACCACCACTGTACTTATCACCAACATGAGCACAACCACCACCGTACTTATCACTATCACGAGCACAAACATTATCGTACTTATCACCATCATGAGCACAACCACCATCGTACTTATCATCATCAAAAGCACAACCATCATCGTATTAATCACCATCATGAGCACAACCAACATCGTACTTATCACCATCATGAGCACAACCACCATCGTACTTATCATTATCATGAGCACAACCATCATCGTACTTATCACCATCGTAAGCACAACCACCATCATACTTATCACCATCATGAGCACAACCACCATCGTATTAATCACCATCATGAGCACAACCACCATCGTACTTATCACTATCATGAGCACAACCACCATCGTACAAATCGCCATCATGAGCACAACCATCATCGAACTTATCACCATCATGAGCACAACCACCATCGTACTTATCACTATCATGAGCACAACCATCATCGTACTTATCACCATCGTAAGCACAACCACCATCATACTTATCACCATCATGAGCACAACCACCATCGTGTTAATCACCATCATGAGCACAACCACCATCGTACTTATCAACCCCATGAGCACAACCACCATCGTACTTATCGCCATCATGAGCACAACCATCATCGTACTTATCACCATCATGAGCACAACCACCATCTTACTTATAACCATCATGAGCACCACCACCATCGTACTAATCACCATCATGAGCACAACCACTGTCGTACTTATCACCATCATTAGCACCACCATCACGACCGTATTTATCACCATCATGAGCAATACCACGATCGTACTTATCACGATCATGAGCACCACCACCACCAACACAGTGCTTATCACCACCATGAGCACAACCACAATTGTACTATCACCATCATGAGCACAACCACCATCTTACTTATAATCATCATGAGCACAACCACCATCACCGTACTTATCACCATCATGAGCACAACTAACATCTTACTAATCACCATCATGAGCACAGCCACCATCGTATTTATCACCATCAAAATCACCAACACCACCGTACTTATCACCATCATGATCACTACCACCACCGTACTTATCACCAACATAATCACAACCACCAATGTACTCATCACCATCACGATCACCACCACTATCACGATCACCATCACTACCGTACTTATCACCAACATGAGCATAACCACCACCACAGTGCTTTTCACCATCATGACCACCAGCACCACAACCACCACCATGCTGACTACCAACATAACAATCACCACCACCGTACTTATCACCATCAAGACCAACATTACCATAATCACCACCACCACCACCCCACCACCATTGTACTTATCACCATCATGATCAACCGCCATCATGACCTCAACCACCACCGTGCTTATCACCATCAACACCACCACCATCACCACCACTACCATCTCCACCACCATCACCACCGTACTTATCAATTTCATGACCACAAACTCCATCGTACTTATCAGCATCATGAGCACAACCACCGTCGTACTTATCATGATCATGAGCACCACCACCACCACCACCACCACCACCACCACCGTACTCATAACCATCATGAACATCACCACCACCGTGCTTATCACCTTCATGACCACCACCACCATTCTATTTATCACCATCATAACCACTACAACCGTACTTATCGCCATCATAACTACCACAACCACCACCGTGTTTGTCACCATCAATACTACGACCACCACCGTGCTTGTCACCATTATGACCACCACAACAACCGTACTTATCACAATCATGACCACCATCACCATCGTACTTATCACCATCATGAGCACAACCACCATCTTACGTATCACCATCATAAGCACAACCACTATCGTAATTATCACGATCATGACCACCATCCCCATCGTACTTATCACCATCATGAGCACAACCACCATCTTATGTATCACCATCATAAGCACAACCACTATCGTAATTATCACGATCATGACCACCAACGCCATCGTATTTATCACCATCATGACCACCACAACTACCGTACTTATCACCAACATGAGTACCACCACCACCACCGTGTTCATCAACATCAAGACCACCACCACCACCACCACCACCGCCACTGTACTTATCACCATCACGAGCACAACCACCATCGTGCTTATCACCATCATGAGCACAACCACCATCGTACAAATCACCATTATAATCACTACCACCATCCTACTTACCACCATCATGACCATAACCACCATCACTACCACCGTGGTTATCACCATCACCACCACCATCACCACCACCACCGTATTTATCAATTTCCTGATCACCACCACCTTTGTACTTACCACCATCATGAGCACAACCACCGTCGTACTTATCACCATCAAGACCACCACCACCATTACCACCACCACCACCGCCACTGTACTTATCATCATCATAAGCACAACAACCACCGTGCTTACCACCATCATGACCACAACCACCATCACTATCACCGTGCTTATCACCA
Organism: Mya arenaria; assembly: GCF_026914265.1. NCBI lineage: Eukaryota > Metazoa > Mollusca > Bivalvia > Myida > Myidae > Mya > Mya arenaria. The sequence goes on along the minus strand of NC_069133.1, from coordinate 33,472,131 downwards.
CCACCAACACCACAGTATTTATCAATTTCATGACCACTACCACCATCGTACTTATCACCATCATGAGCACAACCACCGTCGTACTTATCTCCATCATAAGCACCACCATCATCACAAACTGGAACGTACTTATCACCAATATCAGCACAACCACAAACGTACTTATCACGATCATGAGCACCACCACCACCATCATCGTACTTATCAACATCATGATCTACACCACCACCGTACTTATCACCATCATGATCACCACCAGCACCGTGCTTGTCACCATCATAACCACCACCACGACCGAACTTATCACCATCATGACCTCCACTACCAACGTACTTATCACAATCATGACCATCATCTCGAACGAACTTATCACCATCATGAGCACAACCAACATCAAACTTATCAGCATCATGAGCACAACCACTATCGTTTTTATTACCATCATAAGCACAACCACCATCGTACTTATCACGATCATGAGCACCACCACCACCACCACCGAACTTATCACCATCATGACCACCACCACCACCGTGCTCCTCACCGTCATGACCAATACCACAACCACCGTGCTCATCACCATCATGACCACCACCACCACCGCCACCAACACCACCAACACCACCAACGTGCTCATCACCATCATGACCACCACCATGCTTATCACCATCACTATGCACCATCTTGCTCATCACCATCATAATCATGATTAAACACTACCTTGCTCATCACCATCAACCTCCTAGTTCATCACCATCATAACCACCTGCACCCTTCTTATCACCATCATGGCCATCACCATCACCACAACCGTGCTTATCTCCATCATGACCATCACCACTACCACCGTGCTCATCACCATAATAACCATCACCATCCACAACAATTCTTAACCCATCATGCCCATCACCATCCACCACCACCACTGTGCTCATCACCATCATAACCATCACCATCCACCACCGTGCTTAACACCATCATGACCATCACCACCACCACCACTACCATCACCTAGCTCATCACCATCACGTACAATACCACAACCACCGTGCTCACAACCAACATGACCATCACCACCATCACCACTGTGCATATCACCAACCTGACCACCACCACAAACACCGTGCTTATCACCGTCATGATCATCATCATCATGACCACCACCATCCATCACCGTGCTTTATCACCATCATGACCACCACCATCACCACTGTGCTCATCACCATCATGGCCACCAACATCACTGTGCTCACCACCATCATGAACACCACCACCACCACCTTGCTTATCACCATCATCACCATCACCATCCACCAAAATGCTTATAACTTTTGGTACCAACACCACCACCAAGCTAATCACCATCATGACCACAACCACCACCGTGCTCACCACCATAATGACCATCACCTTGCTCATCACCATCTTGACCACAACCACTACCACCATCACCATGCTCATCACCACCATGCTTATCACCATCAAACCATCACTATGCACCATCTTGCTCATCACCATCATAATTATCCACTACCTTGCTCATCACCTTCAAACCATCACCATCCACCATCTAGCTCATCGCCATCATGACCATCACCATCCACCAAAGTGCTTATCACTTTCATTCCCAACGCCACCACCATGCTCATCACCATCATGACCACAACCACCACTGTGCTCATCGCCATTATCACCATAAGCCACCACCACCACCGCCTCCACCAACACCACCACCACCACCGTGCTCATCACAATCATGACCACCACCATGCTTATCTCCATCATGACCATCACCACCACCACCACTACCACCATGCTCATCACCATAATAACCATCACCATCCACCACCGTGCTTAACACCAGCATGACCATCACCACCACCACCACCACCACCACTGTGCTCATCACCATCATAAGCATCACCATCCACCACCGTGCTTAACACCAGCATGACCATCACCACCACCACCATCACTGTGCTCATCACCATCATGACCAATACCACAACCACCGTGCTCACAACCATCATGACCACCAACTCCACTGTGCTAATCCCCAGCATGACCATCACAATCAACAACGTGCTTATCACCAACATGACCATCACCAACATCACCACTGTGCATATCTCCATCCTGACCACCACCACCACCACCACCACTGTGCTTATCACTGTCATGACCATCATCACCACCGATCTCATCATCATCATGACCATCACCATATATCATCACGACCACCACCATCACCACCGTGCTCACCATCACCATCACCATGCTTATCACCATCATGACCATCACCAACACCACCGTGCTCATCACCATCATGACCATCTCCACCACCACTGTGCTCATCACCAACATGACCACCAACACCACCGCTGTGCTTATTACCATCATGGCCATCACAACCACCATCACCGTGCTTATCACCATCATGACCACCACAATCACTGTGCTAATAACCATCATGACCACCACAATCCACCACCTAGCTCATCACCATCATGACCATAACCACCATCACCATGATCATAACCATTATGACAATCACCACTACCATCTTGCTCATGACCATCACAACCACCACCACCACCACCACCGTGCTTATCACTATCATCATAACCAGCATCCACCACTGTCCTTATCACCATCATCACCATTACTGTGCTTATCACCATCATCACCATCACTGTGCTCATAACCATCATGACAATCAACACTACAATCTTGCTCATCACCATTATGACCACCACTATCACCATGCTTATCACCATCAACACCATCACCGTGATCATCACCATCATCACCACCACCATCAACCACCGTTCTTATCACCATCACCACCATTACCGTGTTTATCACCATCATCACCATCACCGTGCTCATAACCATCATGACAATAACCACTACTATCTTGCTCATCACCAGCATGACCACCACAACCACCACCGTGCTTATCACCATCATAACCATAACCACCAACCATCGTGCTCATAACCATCATGACAATCACCACTACCATCTTGGTCATCACCATCATACCCACCATCACCACCATGCTTATCACCATCATGACCAGCACCATCACCACCGCACTCAAAACCATCATGACCAACACCACCACCACCACCACAGTGCTCATCACCATCATGACAATCATCACTACCATATTGCTCATCACCATCATGACCACAACCACCACTATGCTTATCACCATCATGACCACCACCACCACCATGCTTATCACCATCATCACCATCATGACAATCACAATCACCATGCTTATCACCATCATGACCATCACCACCATCACAGTGCTCATAACCATCATGACAATCACCACTACCGTCTTGCTCATCACCATCATGACAACCACCACCACCATCACCGTGATTATCACCATCATCACCACCACCATCCACCACTGTTCTTATCACCATCATTACCATCACTACCACCTACGTGCTCATAACCATCCTGACAATCACCACCACCACTGCGCTCATCACCAACATCACCATCACCATGCTCATAACCATCATGACAATCACCACTATCATCTTGCTCATCACCAACATAACCACCACCACCACCACTGTGCTTATCACCAGATTGGCCGTCACAACCACCATCGCCGTGCTTATCACCATCATGACCACCACAATCACTGTGCTTATAACCATCATGACCATCACAATCCACCACCTAGCTCATCACCATCATGACCATCACTACCATCATCACCTTGCTTATCACCATCATGACCACCACCACTACCGTACTCATCACCATCATGATCACCACCACCACCGAGCTCATCACCATCATGACAATCATCACCATCATGCTTATAACCATCATGACCACCACCATCGCCATGCTCATCATCAACATGACAACCACCACCACCATGCTCATCACCATCATGACCACCTACACCATCACCATGCTCATCACCATCCCCACCACCACCATGCTCATAACCGTCATGACAATCACCACCACCACTGTGCTCATCACCATCATGACAATCATCACCATCATGCTCATAACCATCATGACCAGCACAATCGCCATGCTCATCATCAACATGACTACCACCACCACTGTGCACATCACTATCATAACCACCACCATCACTGTGCAAATCACCATCATGACCACCACCACCACCGCGCTCAACACCATCATGACCACCAACACCAGCACCACCGTGCTCATCACCATCATGACCAACACCACCATCACCGTGCTCATAACCATCATGACAATCACCACCATCACAGTGCTAATAACCATAATAATAATCACCACCAACCACTGTGCTCATAACAATCATGACAATCACCACTACCATCTTGCTCAACACCATCATGACCACAACCACCACTGTGCTTATCACCATCATGATCACCACCACCACCATCACCATGCTTATCACCATCATGACCACCACAATCACCATGCTTATCACCATCATGACCATCACAGTGCTCATAACCATCATGACAATCACCACTACCATCTTGCTCATCACCATCATGACAACCACCACCACCATCACCGTGATTATCACCATCATCACCACCACCATCCTACACTGTTCTTATCACCATCATTACCATCACTACCACCTACGTGCTCATAACCATCCTGACAATCACCACCACCACTGCGCTCATCACCATCATCACCATCACCATGCTCATAACCATTATGACAATCACCACTATCATCTTGCTCATCACCATCATGACCACCACCACCACTGTGCTTATTACCATCATCACCATCACTACCAACCACCGTGCTCATAACCATCATGACAATCACCACCAACAATCTGCTAATCACCAATATAACCACCACCACCACCACCGTGCTTATCACCAGCTTGGCCATCACAACCACCATCGCCGTGATTATCACCATCATCACAATCACTGTGCTTATAACCATCATGACCATCACAATCCACCACCTAGCTCATCACCATCATGACCATCACTACCACCACCACCTTGCTTATCACCATCACAACCACCACCACTAATGTACTCATCACCATCATGACCACCACCACCACCGAGCTCATCACCATCATGACAATCATCACCTTCATGCTTATAACCATCATGACCACCACCATCACTGTGCTCATCATCAACATGACCACCACCACCACCACCATGCTCATCACCATCATGACCACCTACACCATCACCGTGCTCATCACCATCACCACCACCACCATGCTCATGACCGTCATGACAATCACCACCACCACTGTGCTCATCACCAACATCACCATCACCACTACCATCTTGCTCATCACCACAACCACCACAGTGCTTATCACCATCATGACCACCACCACCACCACCACCACCACCATCACTGTGCTTATCACCATCATGACCACCACAATCACCATGCTTATCACCATCATGACCATCACCACTATCACCGTACTCATAACCATCATGACAATCACCACTGCCATCTTGCTCATCACCATCATGACCACCACCACCACCATCACCGTGATTATCGCCATCATCACCACCACCATCAACCACGTTTCTTATCACCATTATCACCATCACTGTGCTTATCACCATCATCACCATCATGACCACCACAATCACCATGCTTATCACCATCATAATCATTACCACCATCACTGTACTCATAACCATCATGACAATCACCACTGCCATCTTGCTCATCACCATCATGACCACCACCACCACCATCACCGTGATTATCGCCATCATCACCACCACCATCAACCACTGTTCTTATCACCATCACCACCATCACCGTGCTTATCACCATCACCACCATCACCGTGCTCATAACCATCATGACAATCACCACTACCATCTTGCTCATCACCATCATGACCACCACCACCTCCGTGCTTATCACCATCAAGACCACCACCACCATCCACCACCGTTCTTATCACCATCATCACCACCACCACCACCACCATGCATATCACCATCATCACCATCACAGTGATTATCACCATCATCACCACCACCATCAACCACAATGCTCAAAACCATCATGACAATCACCACTACCATCTTGCTGATCACCATCATGACCACCACCACCACCACCATGCTTATCATCATCATCACCATCACCACCATCACCGTGCTTATAACCATCATCACCATCACCGTGCTCATCACCATGACAATCACCACTACCATCTTTCTCATCACCATAATGACCACCACAGTTCTTATGACCTTCATCACCATCACCACCGTGCTTATCACCATCATCACTATCACCAACATCACTGTGCTCATTGCCATCATGACAATCACCACTACCATCTTGACCACCACCACCACAAAGCTCATCACAATCATAACCACCACCACCACCACCACCACCACTTTGCTCATCACCATCATGACCATCACCATTCATCACCGTGCTCATCACCATCATCACCACCACCACCACCACCACCACCACCACCACCATGCTTATCACCATCATCACCACCTCCACCAACCACCGTGCTAGAGACCACATGACCATCACCACCACTACCACCACCATCACCACCACCCTGCTCATCACCATCATAACCATCACCATCCACTAACAAGCTTAGCGCTATCATGACGAACACCACCACTGTGTTCACCACCATCAACACATCCACAACCACCACCACCACGACCATGCTAACCAACATCAGCATATTCACCACCACTGTGCTCACCACCATTAGCACATCCACCACCACCGTGCTCACCACCATCATCATATCCATCATCACCGTGCTCACCACCATCAACACATCCACAACCACCACCACAACCACTGTCAGTATATCCACCACCACCACCACCACCATCAGCATATCCACCACTACTGTGCTCACCACCATCAGCACATCCACAACCACCACCCCCACCGTGCTCACCACCATCAGCACATCCACAACCACCACCTCTACCGTGCTCAGCACCATCAGCACATCCACAACCACCACCTCCATCGTGCTCACCACCATCAGCACATCCACAACCACCACATCCACCATGCTCACCACCATCAGTCACTGAAACATGGAACCAATGCAGTCAATAATTCCCATAAAACTCATATATAATTGAAATAAATATCATAATTAAAGAGGCAAATATCACATATATTAATAAACATGATTATATTAAACATGCTTATAGTAAAAAATATTGCTTTAACTTAATTTAAAATATGTTAATTACACTAATATATCTACATTGCTGTAAACTGTTTTTCACTTCTTGATTCATGAGTCTTTTCATCCAGTCTATTATAAGCCACGTGCAAATGATTTAGCCACATGTGCAACTTTTTAAATAAAAGTATTATATAGGGACATACACGAATATGAAACAAACCTTTTCTGGTACCCGTGTTTGGTTAAAGAAATCTTGGGAAAGAATGCTGGTGCCTTTTAGCATTTTCACTATAAGATTTAAAAAACCATCAGAAAATGCCTTTTTCAGTTTTCGTGTTTTTCTTAAAAATAAATGTGATTTGTTAATTCGACAAACATTTTAAAAATAATTCAAAACTAATGATTTAATAATAAAGAATTTAGACCAAAAAATGATAAGCTCATGCAGTATGAAGTGAAAAGATTATTTCAATGGAGACTGTTGTTTTTCTCTTTAAAATAACAGCATTGATCCGACATTGATCCAAATAGTGCACATCATTGAACTTTCTCCACAATTTAAATGCATAATAGATTATTTTTTATTTGAACGAATTTTAATACATATCTTTGTTGAACATGTTGTCCACAGCATATTGTGCGAACAAGACTGCCAAAGTAGCAACCATCACCACCATCATGACAGCCACCACCACCGCCATGCCAATGTATCTCCATACCACCAATCTAAATAAAACAAGCCATTTAAAGAGCTTCAAATGTAAGCTTAGGGATAATCATAATTATCATTATCATCATCACCATCATCATCATCATCATCATCATCATATGACCACAATGACAAACAATATGACCACCATCACAATTATCATTGTCATCACCATCACCACCACCACCACGATCACCATCATCACCATCACTAACAACCATCATCATCATCATCATCATCATCATCATCATCATCATCATCATCATCATCATCATCATCACAACAACCACCAGCACCATCAGCATCATCAACATAAAAATCATCATCTAAATGCCATGCCATAATCGCAATCCATTTCATTCTAATTGTATTGACTTTGTTCACCTGGTCAAGTTCAGCCATTGAGTCTTCATTGCCTGTACACTCATAGCCAACTCCACTGCAAGAGGCATCTCTTACGGTTGAATGGTTATACACTTCCAGTAATGCAGTAGCTGAAAAAGTGAAACAGCTTAAGATTAAAACAAGTAGCTTAATCAGACAGTTGTATAACTTTTACGACACCTTTCACCTATTGATTTTGGTGTTTTTTGTTTGCGAAATGTTTTTGGAAGTTTGTCTTATTGACCATCCAACTTCCAGCCCCAGCATGGCTTTTGCAGAAAAACACGGAGGTTTTCAACCTCCCGCGGTAAATTTTGCAGCTTTTCAAAAGCTGGGGAAAAATCCCGCAGGGTTTCAATAATACAATATGCTTCGACACCGGAAGTGACAAAACGCGAAACAAAAAAATATATATTTTCAGTACAGGGTTTTTCTCCTGCTGGATAAAATTCCCAGATTTTAGCACAAAAAAAAACGAAATCAATTCAAGTAAATTTGGTATAAAAAATTCATGTAATTCTCATAGTAAAGTCATCATCATCATCATCATCATCATCATCATCAATCATCACTGATAATATAACGAGGTACTAAAAAACCTTTTATTATATCACCCAATAAATGTTATAATTACATCGTTTTTACATCACCAATTGTGTTCTTTTGTACCCAGTTGGCTCTGGGTGCAAATACTTTCGAACACTAAGGCCAATGAATTACCGATAATAGTAAGTCTCTATTCAACACAAGTGTTTAAATTGTTCCAAATCTTATTTATCTTTAATTAACAAATTATCAAATTCAAATAATGTTCAATATGCTCATAAGGATGAAAACAAAGTGTGTATGAACAATCAACATATAAACATGGCACGTGACGAAAATACTGTCCCTTGTTAAGTCTTGGCTGGTACCAGTAGGTGAGTAGTTCTCGAACACTTTTAGAGGTTTTATCGATAAAGTATCCTTATTTTAAAAGCTATATGATGTTCCAACAAACTTCAGCTCGTCTTCAGTTGAAAAAATGCAAAATCAAGTGAAATTGAACAATTTAAGTCCATTTTCATAAGCTCCGAATGTGGTACTCAAAAGGGGTTAAATTTTGTTCGACAGAAGTACATGTAATTCTCGGACACAGTCCCTTAAATGATCAACAAAACGCTTGACTTAACATGAATAATTTCGTAAGTGCAAAATGTCATCTGAGTATACCGAACTAATAGTTTAACCTAACTGTTGCCCGTATTTTAAGTTGTGCTTTTAGCGCATTCCCAGTGGAGGTAAAATGTGATTTTGTAAACAACTGGAAGCTTTTGGAATTTAACGTCTTATAATCCTTACCTAATGAAAAGATTTGGTACCTGTTGAAACTTTTCAAACACCTGATTGATTTAAATCAGGTGATTGATATGTAACTTCCAAAATAAGGCGAAAATCGCGAGTGTCCGAGAACTACTAGTGTCCGAGAACTACTCGCCTACTGGTACTACTTTGATGCGGTAATATTATAAAACACAGGGTCTCAATTGTCGCCTTTTTAGTGTACAGACTATTTTCAGTGTGCAAAATTAACCTTCGTACCCTGGTAGCCAATGGGGCTTAGTGACATTCATCGTTCTGCAAAGCTCGGTGATTTTGTTTATCTTCGATGAAACACAAAATAATTCGTCTGACCGACACATTCGTCATTTTCCCGTATTGATTACTGTATTTTTTGTTAAACCGGTTTAAACCCACATTCAAGAACCAATAATAAAACAATTTTACGCCATATTGACATGTTAACGTTACAGTACAACTCATTAACGTCACTCATAATTTTCATTCATGCAGCATTTTTAAAGTCGGTTAAAAAGAGGAAGATAATTTAAAAAAAAAGCATCAAGGTTACATTACACTATTTCATAAGTTTCGAAATTAGGCAAATGACCTTTAATAATAACATTTTTTTTTTTAACTTGGGTGTTATATTAAACAAATGAGGTATTTATGTAAAACATTTGATTTGCTTTAAATGAAGTGCAATATACGCGTTTCAATAATAAATTGTCAAAGCGGTTTTTGCTGGGGGTTTTCTCCTGTTAAAAAGACGTTACATTTCTGTTGTTTTTTTAAATGAAAAACATGCATTTCAAAATACTTACCCAAGTGATAAGTAACATCATAACAATAGTATAAAAGCTCAGAAGTAGGCGTTTTTATGGATTGTGCATTATCGGTAAATTCTGGGAATTTTATCCCGCAGTCGAAAAACCCCGTACTGAAACGCTGTTGTTTTTTTGTTACGCGTTATTTCACTTCCGGTGTCAAACGAAGCATAATGCTCCTTTTGGTATAAGATGTTGTTTTGAGTTAAAATAACTTAAATCTTGTATTGTTGAAACCCTGCGGCATTTTTCCACAGCTTTTGAAAAGCTGGAGAAAAATCACGCGGGAGTGTGTTTTTTTCTGCATAAACCTCGCTGGGGCCCGAAATTGGCGGGTCAATTAGACAAACTTACAAGAACATTTCGCAAACAAAAAACACCAAAATCATACCAAAATGAAGCCTTCGAACTGAGTTATAGGCCAGTATTCGATTATAGCGTTGTTAAAGAGTACCTGAGTTTGCGAAATCTGGGATTTGCAAACACAAATTGAAGGTCGTTCCAGACTGACATATATAAGCTACTTCACGTTAAAATGTTAGCAACGAAGTAGTTAATCCCATTTAATAATTTTAACAAAGTTCTGAATAATCGACTCATTATTGAACCATTTCTTCCATATAAAAAGCCAACCTTAATTATCCATCACTGCGCCACCAATGACGTGTCTCTTATTGCGTCTCTTAAGCCAACTCCATTGGAAAGGTTTCACTTCCGGTTGGAGGGAGCGACACTTCTGGTACCGTTGGCGCTGAAACATTGAACCAATTATGTTCAAAAATGTCGGCTTAAGAGTTTACAAGAATAACACTTAACTAGCATCTTTTTAAAAGACATTTTTAAGATGTAACACCGAAGTAAAATCTATGAGTCGCATCGCGCATTTTAGGATCTTCGGTCATCTCGTTGACACACACACGCACGCAAGCAAGCGCGCACGCACACACACACTCGCACACACACAAAACAATCTCTTCAAAGATCTTATGATAAAGGTAACACACTTGTGGGCATTTTGCTTTTTGCCGTTTGACAACAATTAAAAGCAAAAAATTGCAGCATAAAACCAGTAGAAACAGTTCGGAATATTCGTACAAATCATTAAAATTATCAGCAAGCAAAGTGCATGTAAAACAAACAACATACCTGCAATCCCGAATACACAACTATTGCGAAACGTCCATCTTGTCTCGGTTCCCACCTTCACCTGACCAATGTAAATGCAAGGCTGAATTTATCGCTCCATGCATTCACACCTATACTTGTCCAGGGGCTAGAATGCATTTCTTAGTCTATTTTGTTTTGATTCTTCCACTGAGAGCGTGGACGCGCTGGTCCGGCACGGATTACATGGATTATGTAACGCCGCATAGCAGTATCGCCGCATAGACGTGTTTATTTCCGTTTAAGCGGAGATCACGTTTATGCGGCGACGCTTTACGCATTAAACAGAAATTGGCTATATGGGGCGCAACTGTGCCTTTTTTCCAAATAAAGAAGATTAAGTTAACCACTTGTTATAAAGCTAAAAAAAAGAGTTCTAATATTTCGACATTAACGATGTATGCCAAGAAATACCAGCCATTTGTTCCACTTTTCATTTCTACACGAGAGTCAACTTCAGCTACACATTAACCCATTCTTTGAAGTTAAGATATTTCTCTGCAGCGTAACAAAATATAAGTTACCCAAGATTTTGATTACTTAAATAGTAATCTCCATATAATTTGTTTAACAATTAATGCCCCCTAGGACAAACACAGGACAATATATTTTATCAATAATATCAATGGTTTATATGTGATGTGTTACCATTGATACAGACATCAGCCTTGATGTAAGTTATTACCAAAATCAATCGTTTAAATGCAGATGGTATGTTGAAAATGAGATTTTTTTGCATAGTCTCAGCTCATTAAGGCTGCCATTTTGAAAGCATTTTTTGAAACTGCATCCCTATAGTGCAAAGGAACAGGCAACAGGTTTTACAACATTTCATATGCACAATTTTGTTTTCAATTTTCAAAATAATTGGGCGACGGATCCGTTAACCAATTTATTAAAAAAGGCCTAAGTAATGAAATAAATATCCAATAAAAAAGAGATTGGCCAGAGTGGGGGTCGAACCCACGACATTCGCGTTATTAGCACGACGCTCTAACCAACTGAGCTAACCGGCCGGATTCATTTCACATGACTAATATCACAAAGATATTAGTGATAGATCGACATGAAATATACCAATATTGTCAGATTACGATATCCACATGCAAAACTAAGATGACAGTTACTATACAGTGCAGCAAGTTGTCGTGGCCGTGTGGTTAAGGCGATGGACTAGAAATCCATTGGGATCTTCCCGCGCAGGTTCGAATCCTGCCGACAACGTCGAAATTTTGATATAAATTACTCTGCCATTGAAGAATGATTTACAAGTGTTAAATACTCTTCACAACTCGTCTATCGTTTAAGCGTGAAAATAAATTAAACACTATGCCATCTCTTTAATGATATTTTAAATGATTATCTAATGCGTGATATTAGAAGGATTACGCCATTCAAAGTAGTTATTGGGCAGACGTAATTCTCTATCTTTGGATGTTGCAAAACAAAACAAAACCTCTGCTACAAAGTTCACTGTGTGGGAAGAGACACCGGATATAGCTCAAAAAGTGATAAGTAAACAGACAATTATGCAGTTGTTTTAATTTACCAGAGGTAAGATCTTGCTGTGTTAACCGTATCCACAAATGAAGCAAGTGTTTGAACTAATAGCTGAATGCTAAATTTGGCCTATGGTATACTTTAACGTGCTTACGATTTAGCAGACCTCGTAAAATGTTTCTTCAAATCTGAGATGATCACCTCAAAACTTATTGAAATTCGACAAGTATTGTTATTTTTAGGAAATATATCGAATAAATAAAAAATCTGAATCGAAGGATTTCACAAGAATAAGCTCAACTATTTTTATTGTAAGATATGGCAATGTAACTTTTAAACTGTTAAAGATATGCCCTTAGAAATATTCACAGTACTGTACTGGGGATAGCCGTATTATGTACTGGGGATAGTTTCAAAGTTGAGAAATGTGTGTCGTGGTGATAACATGTAAAATGGGACAAAAATTGATTGTAACACTGTTAATATACATTATACATGTATATGTCTATTTCGAACTTTCAAATAATCAGCAAAAAGTGAGAGCACAATTTGATAAGAAATTATTGAGCAAACTTTAGTTAACATGAGTTTGATCCATGCTCTCCTAAATGAACGTATATATGCAAGCTGCGTAAATATCAGGGTTGGTCACAATACATTCTTTCTCACTGAAGTGAACGAGCAGAGACCATTATTCTATTCTAAGTAATACTAACATCGACCCAAGCTTAGAAAAAAGCTTTACGTGTTCCAAATTTGATCACAATATCTCATTCCCCACTGGTGACTTTCTGTTTGCCAAAACGTACCTACTTGATTTACAAAGCAATGTTATATATATGAATAGCAAATACCACATACATTCTACGGCCATATGTTTTGTGTTACTCAATAAATCAGATTACCGTCGTATTTCAAATATTTAGATATTGATGCTTGTGAAAAACACATCATGGTTGACTAATATGCATGAATGAAACAGTTTTAAGTGCATACAGATACAAAGAACAACAACATGTTTTTGCTCTCATCCCTCGATATGGACAACCTCGAACAATTTCCCTCGAGCTCGCGTATAGATAATAGCCGTAATCATTATCACAGTCTCGTTTTTCTAAATACATCGTTACTATCCTCAGTCCACTTAATAGCTATCCCCTGTGCAGTTGTTTATTTGCTTCATATATCCCCAGTACATTGCCAGGGCATCAAAAGGTATGAATATCTCCGTAACAGCAAAATATATCATATTGGTATTTTACACATTATTAGATTAATTACAATGAAATCGCTCGATTCAGTTTTTATTCTTATTTTCAATTTGTTGATTTATGTTTGAAATCGTACCACATAAATGAACATTTGTGAGCGATCATTCAACTTTCGGCAAGAATTGTGCTATTATACAAAAGAGGAGACACATTTCCATTATAGTCGTATATTGCACAGTATCAAGTAATTCAAAACTCTTTGATTATGTTAAATATATCACCATAAATACAAAAAAAATGATAGAAAACTGTCCATGTGTCAAAATCAAACGCTTATCGATTGATCACTTTTTGAGCTATATCCGGTGTCCGTTCCCACACAGTTTAGTTTTTCACTTCCACCCCTGAAAATATTTTGAGGCAAATTATAAATGAAACTCATTTCGCTTTAAAGTTTAGTTATCCGGTGAGTCTATAACAAGTATATTGTATTGTTGTTATTATTCTTTCAAACGAAATTACTTTGTTTTAAATGCTTACCATTTCGGTATCATAACCGTTGTCATTTTGTCACTAATTGGAACTAAGTTGGTTCTAAATATGCGTTTAGGATTTTTTAACCATATTCCATTTACAACAATAATTATGTGACGTACATATTATTACAGACTTAAAGAACTTATACACGAATAATTGTAAAATGACCACCTTAATAAGACACGTGTTTGTCATATGGGGTGCTGTGATTCTAAGATAGCTTGCATTAGGACTTTGATTATGACTTGGAATATAGCAAGGCGAATGAAAATTAGGCATTCGCAACATCAATGGATATTGTTTTCTTTACAACACGATCCTGTTAAATATGTCGTTTGCAATGTTAAACTTCTGAAATAATCTTAATAGCAAATATGTCATACTTTTCTGTATGTCAGCTAGTGGTTTACTTTCAAAATATATCATGCCGATATGAGACACATACATGTAAGTCGAATGCTTATACATTTGTATGAAATTGTCGGAGCGATACGTAGTAATCTTAACAAAATGATAACGTTCAATGATATGATAATAGCATGTGCATGTACGCAAATTATCTACTAGTTGCTCCGATAGCCAGAAATGAGGTAGTAAAAAAATGGACAGTTTTCAAGTTAAATATCTTGGAGCAATACTGACCGTTCTTGTGAGCAGATTCTCAGAAGTAGTGTGTGCAGGTAAGAGTTACCTTATTCCAGACTTCTAAGTTGAATGGCATGCATGACTGTTATATACAGAACGTCTAGAAATCAAAGCGCGAGGCGCTGAAAGACTATCTGCGGGCAAATATGTGAGAGTTGCATATTGTATTTGAACTATGGGAATGGGTGAAGAGCACATAAATAAAAGTGATAAGTGTGCCGATTTTATTTTTTACGAGCAACTTTAGCAATAATACCTTTTAAAATGCAGAGTTTATCAGATGGTCGTTTTCCCGCGGTGAGGACAAACATGTGGTCAGTTAATGAATGTAGAAACTATGTTTAGAATATAGGTCAATTAATGAAGTTGAAACTATTTTTAGATTATCGGAAATTGTCTGTTTTTATGAATGAGAATATGATTGTGCATTTTAAAGTTTATTAATAAATTTAATGTTATTCATGTTTAATGTAAGTACCTGTGTAGAAACAGTTCTAGTGCTGTTATGAATGCTTCGTACCCTTTGGATGTTAAACAGGTTTAATCCGAACTACTTTGCTTCACCAAACGTATGCATGACTCACTGTCGTATCAGGGCATGCGTGCTTATATAAATTGAAAGCCTAATGTCAAAAACTATGCCAAGAATACACCGGAACGAAGCTTTTATGCAAAAATGAAAACATCTCATTAGAAATATAAACGCCTAAAATCATAGAATGAATAGTATCTTGTTATTGTGTAGCAAGTAAATTACAATGTATAGTATTTGAAGCATTAGCAATGCGAAACCTAAGATACAACTATATTAACACTAAGACAATAATTAGATTTGTTTCTTATCTCATAAAAGTCAAATAAAAAAAAACACCATTACAAATAAGCGTGCTTCAGGGTCACGTCAGGTTTTAATAACAAATCCTGCATGCGATGGGACACATGCGGTAGGTAATAATTTCTGAAACATCATGGGCTAAACTAGAGTGAATATCAATTCTGTATGTTATCTTCCTACCAGAGCCTCCATTATTTTGACCATCATTAATCTGATAAATATAACGATCTAAAATAGTTATATTCTGCTAAAAATGAAACTCCGGGATACATAATAACAGCGCGGAAATAGCCGAACAAGCAAAAACTCATACTCGGACTGCAACACGACCAATCCATTTGTATGGTTTCGACGTCATTCTGCTAAACATAGAGCGCATTGAGACAAAAATGGGTTAAAACGACATGAATAGAAGTAGTTCTTTGGAGTTTGTGGTCTTAAGACTACCTGCGCGCATACGCAGATAGTCTAAAAATGAATATTGAACCCTGATAGCGTATGTATTTGTTCAATCTTCGGTATAATTGTATAGGTGTATTAGTTGTCCCTTATTCAGCTGCATCACCTTTATACAGATATGTTTGTTTAGGTGGTTATTATGTTAAATTACCAGTAAACATCATTAACAAATACAAATAATATAAAAATAAAACATTTTGTTCTGTGTTTCATATATTGATATATGTATATGAATATTTTCCAGGATGTAACACTCCAGTATCTACTTCCGGAGTTCTTAATGTCAACCAGGATGTGACCGCTCCCTCTAGCAAACCTGGATATTCAGCATCGGCTGTTTTCACAAGTAAGTTCTCACTAAATGTAGGAATATTAAAATGTATAGCTTTGCATTTTTGTTTCATCTTCAATGTACCTTAATTTTTTAATCGTTTATTCTTCCCAAATTACAATTTATTCTTGTGAAAGAATAATTTATGCTGCTTTTATTATTGGTTCTTTTTCTGCAGTTATTAATTTTAAAAATATGTAACTTTATCAAAATGAAACATTAATTGGTTTCTACAGCCGGTTATTAATTTTAAAAATATGTAACTTTATCAAAATGAAACATTAATTGGTTTCTACAGCCGGTTGGTGTGCAAACTCACAAGACGACAAGGTACTGGAAATCAACTTCCCTAACAGTCATGGCATCAAGGGAATTGTTGTTAAGCGCGTGGATCAGACAAACTACCCAACACGAGTCCTAGTCAAATATGTCCCCAACGGGGGATCACAAATCCAGGACATTCCGGTTCCAAACGGACTTGTAAGGGTGTATATTATTTGCAATTGATAAAACAGAAAATGATTAAATTATAAAGGGCATAATTATTATATATTGTTTTTGATAAGAGATCGAAAACTTAAACTGTACTTTGATATCATCCTTTTCAATACTTAAGTGGACTTTGGTTACAGAAATAAACACCAACCACGTCTGTACACGTACTTAAAGGCCTAGTTTAAGGAATGTTTTGCATGGTAATCCCCTGCTGTTCATCTGCTGCTAATTGCACTGGTGTCACATTAGGGACAAATTTCCTGGGTATTTGTTGATTGGCTCAGGGCCATGTAGGGTCCATTTCTATAATAAAACCTCCAAAACTGCACAACATGATACTCAGAACGGAGATCTGATAAGCCGGCGCCAGGCAATTAGATTGATATCAATACACAGAGGTTGTGTACTTCACACCGATTTGGTGGGGGAGGGGGCACTTATAGAAGGCTTAAACTAGGCCTCTAAGATCCAATATGACAGATTGCCAATTGGTGAAAATAAAATTTGATTAAAAAAATATGATGAATTCCCCGACTGAACAAATGACTGCCTATACCTTAGAAATAAGAAATGTCCATTTGGTAACGTTCAAATTTAAGTATAAAACTTTCCTTTTGAATTAGTCATTACTGAACTAAAAATGTACTCGCACATGTCACTGCCAAAAGCTAAAAAGAGCCTTTTCGGCCTATTTAACTGTCTAAATGAAAAGATTTAACCTGAACACTTCAGAAGTATGAGCTATGTTCCTGCTTTTTTTCTTTTCTTATTGTTCTCGTTGTTTTTGACAAAGGTGCTGGAACTGAATACTTCACTCTCAGAATCTACGATAAATTTTAGCTTAGGAATTGCCGTCAAACGTTTACAGTTTACAGTAACGGCCTTCACCGGAAGTACTCCATGTTTGAAACTTGAGTTGCTGGGGTGTCCAATAAATGGTAAGATGGCATGAAATCAATGGATGTGTCGAACTCGATTTTGTTTATGTTTTTTAAATAAAATTCAATTCAATCATAAACTTTATTTTGCATTTGTGTTGTAATTCAAATATGTATCTTTGAAATTAGTGACAAACAGTTTAAAAAAATCAATATGGTTTTGTTAACGACAATTGATTCCTAATCAATTTATCCAAAAAAAAATGATGACTCTATTTGCACACATGATCGGTTAAATGGCACTAAACGAACTAATAATTAGACAAATAATTCAAACATCAAGACAACCCTTTTTATTTTAAACAACAACAACATATTTTTAGACATTAGACATTTACGTATGAAACTAGTTGACAGTGGTTACATAGTGTGGTTTCATTGAACACATCCATGTTTTAGAGTTGTGTCCGGGCGGTTGCATGAATGGTGGTGTTTGTCAAATGGAAAACGCATGCGCATGCCCCGCGGGGTCCTCAGGCACACACTGTGAAATCAAAGGTATTAGTATTAGTATTAGTATAAGTATACCGGGGGTAAGTGTAAATATTATTATATATTTATTATTATTATTATTATTATTATTATTATTATTATTATTCAGACTGCACACCCCTCCCTCTTGGTTTGTCTAATGGGGGAATTCCGGATTCAAGCGTCACTGTGTCTTCACAGGATTCACATTACACAAAGGACCAAATTGGAAATGGTAAGTTTCAAGTTACCTCTACAATACCTATAATTATTCTATTTCAAACTATTGACTAGAGAAAACGCAAAAGAAAATGTGAAATCGATTGAGTCGATTTACAAAAAGTATTCGGAAATGAAACAATGTCAATGTCCCATATTAAGCTTGCATCGACTGCTGTCAAGACACTTAACACTACATTATATTAATGCAAATATAATTCATATGACTGTGTAAACTTATATTTGGTCTGTTATACAGTTCAGATTGGGTTGCATGAAAGATGTACAATATCAGCTTAGTCGAATACATCAACATTGTTATTGTTATCAATTATAGCGCAAACCAATGAGGGATGGTGTCCTTCATCAGCCGATAAGGCGCCGTGGGTCGAGGTGAAACTGAGCAAACCGATGGCTGTCAGTGTTTTTGAATTTAATTTCGTCAAGAGACATGAAAACGACGGAGGACGAGCATTCATACAGGAGTTTGATCTGCACTACATTTCGCCTTTGGATTCTTCCAAATCATGCCGATCCTTCGCAAGTGTGAGTTAGAGTCTATCGAACATAATTATTCATTATTCATTATCATTATTATTATTTTTATTATTATTATTATTACCAAAATGCTTGATTTCATAATTTAAATTGCAATCTTTTTGAAAACAAGAGGACCATAAGGGCCTATGCTCTACTGGCATGGCTCTTGTGGTCATTTTCAATCCAGAACATGTATGTATGGGTAAAAGGCAACACACATATAGTTCACGTTTTGTGTTTGGGTTACCTGAAAACGTTGCACGTTCAACATATGAGGACAGAAAGTGTTGTAAGCAGATTAGTTGCATGAACTACACTACGACGAATTTCTAATTGGCCACCTAGTTTTTATCATATTTTAGGAAAAAAAATCGGAGAAAAATACAAATAACCAAATATAAGGTTAATAACGATTTATTCCTAATACGTAAAACAAAACTTCATTGAAATATGATCACCGGAACAAACTGAACAGAGAGGGTTAACATTGACACCCTTAATACAAAAACCGCAAGATCAATTCACGTCTATTTGATTTTGTTTTATATACTTTGTATGCCCACTTACTGCGGCAATTACAGCGAGGCACCTTGTTCTCATTGATATAATGTATTTGTGAAAATACTGTTGTGGAATGGCTGCCCAAATCTGATGAATAACACGCGTCAGCACCCTGAGATTCGGTTGTGCACAGCGACTAGGCACGCACCTTGCGCTTCAAAAGGTCCCAAACGTGCTCGATCGGATTTAAATCCGGACTTTTTGCAGGCCATTGGGGTGTTCGCACGTTGTTTGCTACAAGCATAACTTGTGTGATTCTAGCCGCGTGACATGGTGCGTTATTCTGTGCCAACATCATACCGCGATTGGCACGGATATGAGGTAGAAGAACCGACCGAATGACGCCATTTTGATACCTCGTCGCGTTCATGTTTCCTTGAATGGGTACAATTGGAGTTTTCGTGTGCATGGAAACTCCAGCCCACAGCATAATGGAACCACCCCCGAAGATGTCCAATTCTACCGGACAGTTCTTATTGTTCCGCTCACCCTGACAGCGATATACGCGAGCACGCATGTCATTCCCACGTAGTGTGATGCGTGTCTCATCAACAAATAAAACATTGGCCCAGTCCGCCCTTGTGAATAGCAAATGTCGCCTGGCCCACAATAATCTTGCCTGCCTGTACCTTGCGGTAAGAATCGGAACCCACAGGGGAGGACGGCACTGCAAGCCAACGGCTCTAAGGCGATTGCGCACTGTCTGTGGGTGGATTGCGTGGTTGTGTCTGCCTTATGTATTTCGGGCCGTCGTCGCTGCCGTGGTAAAACGATCATGAAGGTGGTCATTGACAATTTGAATGTCCTCTTGGGGAGTCGTCACTCTTCTTTTTGGGCGTCGTCGGAGATCTGCTACACTTCCGTTTTGTACGAATTTCGACCAAAGAGTTTCAGTACTGAAATGTCGCCTATTTAAAAGCTATGCAACCTGAAAAATAATAAAATCCACTAAAGTGGATTTAAAGCTGAATGTTAATAAAATACAATGTATTTCATTGTATGATTGGTCAGTCCGATATGACGCAGGTATTGTATTGTTGACCACCCGTGGTATTGTTTACGACTGTTATTACGTAAATAAGAATCACCTACAGATTAATAGAAACAAATATGTTTCTGTCAATATTTTGCACTTAATAACAAATAATAACACATATTGCAACTTTTATAGCGACGCGTAACATACCTGTCTGATGGGGGTGCCGGCACGAATCATTCCGACGACTTGGGCTCGTTCTGCAATGCTCATTCTCGCCATATTTAATGTTTTTCATAAAAGACAATCCACGAATAATTAATTCCCACCGTATTCGACAACTACCATGCCGTGCGCAAGAAACTCGAGCACATAGGCTATTTTCGCTCCTACCGTTCCGCATGGATGATTTTGTACATGAATACGTGTTTTCTCTGAGTAAATCGATAGATTGGTGTGTACAATACAAAATAACCAAAAATTAGATTTAATGATAAAAAATGTCGCATAGCATCATATTTCATATGGTGGCCAATTAAAAATTCGTCGAAGTGTATTTTAATATGTGCCAAGAAAAGGTCATCTGACAAAAAAATGCTTTCAAAACTGTACTCATGGTCAACATTTCTGTAGCTTTAAAAATAAAAAAGTTGGTCAAAAGGTCAAAGTCAAGGTCATCCGAGGACAACATTGATACTCATTTGCAAATCTGTACACACGGTCTAAATATCATTGCTGTAGCTTTAAAAATAAAAAAAAGAAGGTCCAAAGGGGTGGGGCCAGCTTTGGCCCCAGGGGCGGTCATCATATAATTCTCCATAACAAATATCAAAGGTATGAGCCTTGAAACAAGAAGATTTTGAAAACTTTCTTAAATATGTCTCTAGGAAACTTGTGACCCCCACAGCAGTGCCAGTGTTGTGCCTTATTCAAAATAGCAAGTGTCTGCATAGCTGGTTCAGACAATAAGATGTTCAAACATTCCCGAGATGGATGCGCGAACACACGTAAAGATTTTCAAACGTTTCCAAATTTCAGTTTACCAAACCTGTGAACCCTGGGGCGTGGCCAGTAATGACCCTTAGGGGCATAATTTGAACAAACATTCACAACCAATTGTATTTAGATGGATGCGCGAACGACAGACACTAGAGCTAAAAAATGGCCTTTGGCCTTTCAACAAGAACAAGGCAGAGAAATTCACAAAATCAACTGCAGAGCCAAAAAGCAAGTTGTCTCCCTTAAATCCTAGACTTGACTTTACATGTAAACTTGGCTAAAAATAGAATAGAATTTGCTCATGCAGACTTGGCTAAAACTAGGTTAGCTAAAAATAACATTCTTTAAAAATATTCAAGGCCCATAATCTAGGCATGCATGGGCGGATCTGGCTGGTTTTCGAAAGGAACCAAGCTCTGATAGATATCTAATTACTGTACAAGTTTTATCGAGATACAATCTCGTTAATCTGAAGACTGTATCGTGTTCACAAGCAATTGTTACTGGACGCACTGACGCACGCACATCCGCACGGACGCACATACGTACACATTACCATCGCATAATTTGGCCAGTAGAGCTAAAAATGGAATCAATCACCGCTATACTCGTCTAATGTTTAGCTCTCAAATCATGCAGAAATTTAGGAACAATAAGAAAACAAATGTTCTATGGTGGCCAAAGCAAATCTTCCTGTTTATGAACGCTAATCGGAATTATTTTTGCAGTTAAGTTTGAAACAGATATTTTACAGAATATCCCAGCATTGAACGGAACGCATTATTTTACGGTGATGACCAGCCCTGTTATAGTAACAGATACTGTCAAGATTGTTCCAGCAGCTTGGGAACTACGAGCATGCTTTAAACTTGAATTGAAGGGATGTGATCCAACACGTAAGCTAGTACATTTTGAAGATTCGAACATGTGCATGACGAACGAAATTTATTTGCATTCAGCTTAGAACGAAGTCGATTAGTTCCATGTATAATGTGAGCTTGTCACTATCCAGAGTTGACTGAAATGTGTGATGAATAAGACAAAAATGTGTTTTACGTTTTCAGAGTTATGTTCGACGAACTTCTGCCTCAACGGTGGAACCTGTATGGGAGAGAACATCTGCCAATGTCCAAGTGGATTTGTGGGGACTAAATGTGAAACGCCGAGTAAGTTAAACAAACTTTCATCCAAATATCCAAACCATACTAAGGTGAACTCTTTGCTTTGTTTGTTACTTTGACATAAATTATTATCTGCAGGAGGGGGGACCTTCAGTTTTCAATGTGTGCCAGTCTGCTTTTCGATTCGATCAAAGCTAGACTGATTGTTTTAGTTGTTTTAATCAATAGGAAAGCAAACTTCATTTGACTTTGTCAAATTAAGGAATCAGGCCTACAAATAAGGTATAACTCTGATAGCTACAGTCACCTTGATGTTATTTTTTTATGCCTGCTGACCCCATAAAATGTTGGTATTATTTGAAAGATAGTTGCTTACTCAGGTTACTAATATGTAAAATAAATGACCGAAAGTTCATCACACATAAAGTTATAACAGTTTGAATATTTGCTTTTTAATTCATCTGAAATCGGACGTTTATGACAAATTTGCAATTGTTGATTTTTTTTGGTTAAATAAAAGAAACGCTGAGCTGATCGAATGAAAGCATTGTTAACAGACTGGTTTGCAGCGTAGTCGACCGGAAGAGATAGCGTTTTTTTAATTCCCTATTTTTATCATAAAAGTAAAGTTAGTAAGGCGGATTCGGGAAACGGAATAAAATTCAAACACCCACACTGTAAGATGTGCAATGAGGTTCTGACCTGATATTGTATTTTCAGCCAACAACATTCAGCAGATAAGTCTTGCATTCGTCAACATTACCAACAATATTCTCATCACCGCAAGGCAATCGTTCCAATTCCAAGTCCACGGCAACGTTCATATTCAAACTGTAGCGGGACAAAAGGACCCTGTAATATCCATAAGCGGAACAAACAGCTACATTCAGATGAACACGACGTCTGTCTCTTGCATAACGGATATTGCCCACTGTACATCAGGGTTCACATTCAGAGTAGATGCCAACTTTGTTCAGCTTTTGGACAACACTTTCATCATTAACAGTGGTGGGCACCTTCCCGGCCACAAAGGAGTGGCCTTGTACTACTCCCACAACAAGCTGTACTACATTGTTAGTACCTCCACACTCACGTGGACCCTGATCGTTAACTACAAGCCAGTTTTGAACGTATGGCAACACTTTGAGATAACATGGAATCATAATCTCGGAGTCGAAGTTCTCGTCAATGGCCATTCTCTTGGTACAGCTAGCAGACCCGTTCCTGGAGGTGGAACAATAACATTACCGCTGTGTGTTGCTTGTAGCCATACGCAAACTACAGTCAACGTTAACATGCTGGTCACGGGGATTATTTCTTGGACAATCGACAGGAATGAGCTTGTAAATGCAGGAGTAAAGCCAGGTATTGGACTTTGAATAAAACAAAAACACAAGTTAAAAGCTGCACTCTAACAGATTGACAGTTTTGACACTTTCAAAAAAATAATCTCAGAATCATCTTATTTTGGCATCAATAACATCGATTCAGTCATGTAAGAAAATTCACAATAGAACAGATTTCAACTGTTTGGGAAAATGCCGAAAATTTTATTTTACTTGAAGGGTTAGTTACTCTTTTAGCCATTAACTTTTAACTTTATACAAATTGTAGTTAATTATATCAATTCCACTTTTATAATTCGTCTTCCGTGTATACAATCATTGAATGGTGATACAAAATATCCAAGCAGTATTCTTAAATATCGACTAAGCCAGTTTTGAGAAACTGTTTAAAAGCTTTGGGCTTTAATTGAAGGACCTTTAACTTTAAAATTAAATTACGTTCACATATCGTCACACTTTGCAATATCTACGATTGTTTTGGAACATTCGTGTAAAATTCATTACTGGTACGACCTTAAATATTTTTAAAAGACCATACTATTTCTGATTTCGGTTATTTGCTCTACATAGAAATGCATTCAATGACATTATTATAACATAATTATCATATTACCGATCTCAGCGATGTAATTGGCCATTGAATTACGTATCATGACTAATGGCAAATAATAAAGAAAACTTGAACAATTAAGGTTTACTTAAAAAAACGCAGGAGGAAAACGCATCAGGATTTGAAAATAGCGGAAGAAATCGTGTATAACGGCATTCCAAAGAACGCTGATAATGTTCAATAATTGAAAGAGTATGCATCGTCCGTTAGGATAAATATACATGTTTATATGTTACAGCATCATTATCATCCACATGTGGCCCAACAACTACGACAACGATCCCTACCACAACCACAGGTTGGTTATCCGATTTGCTTTCTACTAAGTGCTTGACCGTTGGATCGCTTTCTTGTTTTGTTAATCTTTAATGTAAACAACTATATTCAAGCATATGTATTCTGCTCCATATAATGACATAGTGGAAACTAGGGGCTCACGGTAGACAAAAGCCAAACAGACACTTAAGGAGAGACACACAACGTCAGAGGAATTGACTAGTAAGACTGACGACACATGGATCACAATATCATCAGTCGCAAATATTGGGTTTGCCGCCTTGGAAGAGCCAGCGAAAGAGAGGAGTTCACTGGGGTTTAAACCAGTATATGGGTTCCCAACCTCACGCTTGTCCCTAGTTAAACAGCAGATAACTACAGTTTGGTTTAAACATATTTATTTCATGAAAAAATACAAGTGACAACATATATTATATTCTAAATATTTAAGAATTTGATCGAAAGCTAAAAGCTTATAAAGATCATTTTCTTCAACAGTTTCAATAACGCCCGAGAAACCTAAACCCTACGAGCAATACATTATGCCCTGAATCATAGCATTTTTGAAAAAGGGTGCAATTTGCAGGCGTGATATTAAGATTCTGGCAACTGCTGTATCGGGCATTTTATTTCCGTAGTATGGCATGACATTCTTGACATGTCTGGTCAGTCGTTTGAATTTTTAAGGATATGGATAACCGAATATGAACATTATTAAACCCATATTAGCCTTCAAACGTTTGATGCATAAACTAATACAAATGGAACGAAACATTTTCAGGGTTTAGTGTCAACGACGCTATCGCAGTGGGATGTAGCGATATTGGGTGGAATATTCGCGTGGACATAAGTCGCCTTCGCCAAACCCTTCCAGGAATACGGACCTCCGATATTTACTTAGGAGAAAACAGCTGCATCGGTTTGGAGGAAAATGGCGCCCTCTACTTCCGCCAAGGATTAAGAGAGTGCCTTACTTCAGAAACGGTTCAATTTAGAATATTTTTTATTACCTTAGATATTTAACACAATTTATTGTTAGATAATGTGAGTCACTCTCGAGTCCGTTACCGGGGGAGAAACCGATACTATTGACTATTTAAGGAGGCCATGACCTTTAGAAAATTGCCCTGTTTAGCTCAAATTCACGACCTCTTTGGTGAGAGGCGGACACCAATAACAGTTTGCGTAGGATATGTTCTGCATTTTGTTATCTTGTATGTTGTCAATACACACATATAACTTGAAAATACTGCTTTGTCACCAAGGTAAAATTTTATTTCTCATGTATTTTTTTTATTAACGTTTTAGATTATTAATGATGCAATGGTATACACAAATGAGTTGGTATACGCACAGCACGACCCGGTCTACAGTTTTGTCATTCGTCAGTTCAATTGGACAGTTGCAGTAGAATGTGACGTGATGAACAACGAATCAGCCACGGGTTTGTAATTATCTACCGTTTAATCAATTGTCAAGTGGTTACCGTGATGGTAGCAATGGCTGATTGGCGAGCGTTTTATCAATTGCCAAGTGGTTACCGTGATGGTAGCAATGGCTGATTGGCTGGCGTTTTATCAAGTGCCAAGTGGTTACCGTGAAGGTAGCAATGGCTGATTGGCGAGCGTTTTATCAATTGCCAAGTGGTTACCGTGAAGGTAGCAATGGCTGATTGGCGAGCGTTTTATCAATTGCCAAGTGGTTACCGCGAAGGTAGCAATGGCCGATTGGCTGGCGTTTTATCAATTGCCAAGTGGTTACCGCGAAGGTAGCAATGGCCGATTGGCTGGCGTTTTATCAATTGCCAAGTGGTTACCGCGAAGGTAGCAATGGCCGATTGGCTGGCGTTTTATCAACTGCCAAGTGGTTACCGTGAAGGTAGCAATGGCCGAGTGGCTGACGTCTCCAATCGGAGCTTCCTCGATAGATGCCACAATAAATATAATATCGTATCCTTATCCTAATATTAAGTACAATTAATATAATGAAAACACTGAAGTTTGTATACTTGTATAATCTAAGATGGATCGCGTCGTTGCAAACCAAAAAAGTTAATCAGAAGTACTTATTCATATAGGGTTTTAAAACTGGAAACATGCCTGCACAAAAAGGGCTCTTCGTAGCATTTTGTTCCAATTGTCCTGTTATAGAAGCATTTGTATCAAGTGCGATCTGCCATTTGTTTCTTAGGCAAAGGTTTATCTAAAACTCTTCTCTTACAATATACCACATAGGTGAGTACCATCATGCCATCGCAAAACCAAGCATTGCGCCAGTATCGGGGGCCGGGCATCATTCTGTCAACCTTACGTTCTACCAAGACGCTAACTTCCTTTCTCCCTTGCCCGGAAATCCCATCCACCTGCCTACGGGGACTGACGTTTACGTCAAAGTGTTTACGCTGTCCAGTGATTGGACGGTAAAGATGCATGTGCACACGTGTTATACGCGGCCTATTAACGTGTTGTCAGACGATCAGAACTACTTCCTCATACAAAATGGGTGCGTAAGTTTTAAGTAGTGAAGCGGTGTTATTAACGGGTCTAAAATTGAATACACTTATACGCATCATTCGTGATGTTGAGTGGACACCAGATGATACCATTGCACGAAGAGAAAGTCAAAAGCTTACATAAAATCGATATCGCTGTATTTGCGTACTTTTCCAAAACGAAATTTACTGGGTTTGTCTACCACGTAAATCCCATTGGATTGTTAAAAAAGCGTCGGGATATGTATCTGTAATAATCACGTGACTCTCACATGCTAAATAAATACACTATAGACTTGGAAACCATTATGTATACGCTTATTATAAACGGGTAAACTCAGTTGACACAGCGACGAGATGTTCGTTTAATCATATAAAATGATGTATTATCTGCCTCATAATAGTTGGTATGGATAATTCTAGGTTTGCTTTTGTTTTATGAATATTTTGTGCGATGCAATTTGTACAAAAAATGCATTTCTGAAGTATTTCATTTTCTTCCATAAAACAAATGAAAAGCATTATTGAGCAATTAAAAGAAATACATTTGAAAACAATGTGGCTTTTTGTCTAAAGCTATGACATTTTAACACTAGCTACGTGCGTTTGCATTCCTGGACACGATTTGTATGGAAGTGTTCTTGGAAACTATGCAAACATGAATAGTGACCAATATACCGATCGAAAGACAAAACAATGCATTCTTTTTGCGCTATGTCACTTTAATGAACTCTCGCGTATGACAAAAATATCGATAAGAAACTTACCTGGGTTGAAGATCAATAAAGCCAAAATACTACCGGTACTTGCATTTGCATTTGTGGTCACGTGACTTTTTTGTTCATCTCCCGTGTTTGGGGAAGTACTGTATTTGCTGATCTGAGGATCCTCTGGTTTCAAGTCCCTTTAATGTCAGAAGTTACCAAAACCGTCTATATGTTCATGTCGATTGATTCCTTTTGGCTTAAACCAGACTCATTTGTCAAGCAGAGTGATATGATAATTAAAGATGTATATACTAAATTGCACAGTCATTGGATACAATGAATTTGACAATAGTTAAGCTGTTAGTTTACACGAAAATAACATAGTAAATGATAGCTACAAATTTTTTTTCAACAATGTATTATTATATGACTTCTTACTTCCTGTTTGCTGTAGATGCGAGATGGATGCCAACACACACATCCTGTCACAAACTGCACATGAAACCCGCTTTGTCTTCAAAGATTTCGTCTACACCAGTGACGGTGCTGGAATAAAAGTGAAGTGTGACGTCACATTCTGTGACTCCCACGACGTTTCGCGTCAGTGTACACAGACGTGTAATTAAGAAAACGTGTGTTTAGGGGTTTGCATTGTTGATGTCATACGGGGAAACAAACCATGAATACAACTGACATTTAAAATATCTTTGAAAGTTTAGGAGACATAGAAGACAAAATATCGACTTACCTTAATATCCTTTCACTTCTATTTTGACTCGTCGACCGTTCAACCTGGTCCAATAGAAATTATCCTGTGATAAACGTCATTAATTGCATATAACTAACACGTTTACAATTACTGAAATAGTAAAAATAAAGTGAAAGTAGACAATCCTCACGCCTCGATTATTAATTTATAGTGTGAAATATGTCGCCCCTGTTTTGTTACGTCGTAAGCCAATACCTCAAACAGAAACGCATTTCCTTTTACCGCAGAAGGCGAGTTAAAGTAGCTTCCTCGTCATCCTCCCATCAGTTTGGCGTTCTCTCTCGTAATTGTGCTGGGTGAGATGGGGAGTGGGGGAGAGTACATAAACACTCCTTTGGCGAATATCCCATCAACCGGTGGGAGTAATAATCCATAATTTGTCACACTGAGATGTAACGGGGTCAAGCCATAATGCAACAGCCATTATAGGGCGCGGATAGTCTAAAATAATAGACGTGTTATACGGGATTCTTCCAATCCCTAACGTCGTGAAGGATATGCCATATCACGAAATCGTAAAAAAACGTCAACGTACAATTATTTGGACTTATGTCCTTGATATTTATGCCCCCACAAAGTGGCGGCATATAGGGTTGCCCTTGTCCGTACGTACGTCTGTCTGTCTGTCTGTCTGTCTGTCTGTACGTACGTACGTCCCGAAGATTGTTTCCGATCTAATTCTTGAAAACCGTTTGTCCAATCCTCACCAAACTTTAAACACATGTTTGTGACCATAATATCTTGATCAAGTTCGATAGTCATGGAAATCGCTTTAGTCATTTAGGAGTTACGGCCCTTTTTTGCCAAAAATACTTCAAAAATATATGTTTCCAATCTAATTCTTGAAAAGTATGTGTCCAATCCTCACCAAACTTTACATACATGATTGTGACCATAATATCTTGATCAAGTTCGATAGCCATGGAAATCGCTTTTGTCATTTAGGAGTTACGGCCCTTTATTTGCAAAAAAAGACTTGAAAAATACGTCCCGAAGATTGTTTCCGATCTAATTCTTGAAAACTGTTTGTCCAATCCTCACCAAACTTTTAACAAATGTTTGTGACCATAATATCTTGATCAAGTTCGATAGCCATGGAAATCGCTTTAATCATTTAGGAGTTAGGGCCCTCAGATTATCCTGAATAATCATTATGGCTTATTTTCTGTGACAAAAAATCGAAGTGGGGGCATCCGTGTCCTATGGACACATTTCTAGTTTAAGTATACATCACATCTCATTGTCGAATCGTTTGCCTTGGAGTATCTAAACTTTCAAGTTTACAACAAAACCTTATTATTATATGAAATTTTTTCATCCTTTATTCGCTAGCAAAAGTTGTGAATTTGAGAACTTGCATAATTCGTTGAAATTTCTAAAGCCGAAACCCGTTGGCTCGAATTCGCTTAGCTTGAAATTCTACTTGGCTTGAACTGGGTGTAAAGGATCTATTTCTTTATACTAAAGGTAAGCATTCCCGTTTGGCTCGAGACAATGTTTTTACACGGGTCCATGGGAGTTGAGCCAACGAAGTTCGACTGAAGTTGTTCATAGGTTTGAAATAAGCGTCATCACTCATGACTGGGATGAATTCTACTTATTGGTACCAGCTGATGATTAGATGGATTATTGATATCAAACAGCATAATGCTCGTAATGCTCGTAAGTCCAAGTGTTAACGTGAAACATTGACACATTTGGTGACACTGATAAATTTTGATGCATGTACAGGGGCGTAGCTAGCCCTATATTCCCGTGGGTTCATTATTGTGCTGGGGGTTCGGGGGCATGCCTCCTATAAAAATTTGAAAACCGTGATGCAATCTGGTGCATTCTGCGCGTTCTGATGTGGTTTATTTAAAGTACTGTAAAATGGACAGTTTTAGGATCATGTAGGATCATGAAGTAAGCACATTGAATGCAACTTTGGCTGATTCGGATTTTTTTAGTCAAAATCATGTGGATTCAGCCGCGTACTCACGTATAGGTAGCTAAGCGCCTGATGTATGGTCTGTCTGATTCGCCTGTACGTTGTGTATCTCTCGTTTAATGTCTTTCATTAAACAGTGTTTGTTATTTGTTGGCTACCTGGGCTTGTCCCTGTAGTTTCATTGTTTTACTAGTCTTATAATGCACCAGTCAATTGTAACCACGCCCCCCAGGTTCGGTGGTATAGCGGAGAATATGGGCCGTGTTCTCACTTTACAGTTTGCCCCAAAGTGCCGAGTGAATGCGATGGATTTTTTTTCGCGCCATAAATAGCGGGGTATGGGCTTTACGTAGGTATTCCGGCATGCGGGGGCATTTTACCTTCAGTTTGTTTCTGCGGAACGTGAATTTTACCCGGGATTGGCTGGACCGAAAGTCAAGGTCCCCGCTATTCCCCGGACCTGGAGGGGCCGTGGTTACAATTGACTGGTGCATAAGATTTGGAGAACCATACAATAACTAACTTAAAGGGACTCGCCCATGGTTTGTAAAATACACTTTTTACATAAAAATAAATAGTGTATAACTAAATTGAGTCTGGCAAATCATTGAGACAGAGTCATACTGACGGTTGGAACCCTTCAACAATTGATGTTGATATTTGCTATAATATTGTCTTTGAAGACCACAATTTTGAATACTGTTTAATAGTAATGCATTTAAGCTAATCATTGTAGCGTAATTGGTTGATCACATTATCACGTGTTGTCTCCAATGTTTTCAATAAACCTTAAAATACATGTATGTATATCTGCTACTCTATCAGTTCTGCGTCAGAGTAGTTAAACACAGTTATATAGATGTTATTGACTGCACCGGCGTTGGTTCGCTCCTCACTTAGGATAGATTTTTTTTTTTTTTATTAAATTTCGTTTTGGTATCAAACACTAATTATTTAAAACAAGAGATGTTTGTCAAACATCATCCCCCCCCCCCCCCCTGAGCGCCATGTTGTCCGGATTATATGGACAATTGAATGAAATGTGCATGGACCGAAATGACAGCTGATTTGTCACTGACATTGGATGCCGTTGCAGTTTTAAGATTATGACCATTCAAAGTGTGAGGATATAGTGTGTTATGACCATGACCTTTGACTCTATGGCCTCAAAATCCATAGGAGTCATCAGCTGGTCACCAAAAATCTTAATGTCAAGTTTGAGGGCCATGGGTGCAGGCATTGACAAGTTATCACACAGACAAGCTTTTTTCATTCAAGGTTACTTAACCCTTGACCCGATGACCCCCACAATCATAAGGGTCATCTACAGGTCAGGCCCAACTTTCATGTCAAGTTTGATGATCATAGGTTCAGGCATTGGTGAGATATCACTGGGAGAAAATTTGTTAACCTCTTTGCGTTAAAGGTTAATGTGACCTTGACCTTGGCCCAAAGTCAAGAGGGGTCATCTACTGGTCAGGACCAACCTTCATGTCATGTTTGATGACCATAGGTCCAGGAATTGTCATGTTTGCTTTCAAGGTCACTGTGACCTTGACCTTTGACCATAAAATCAATAGGGGTCATCTACTGGTCAGGCCCAACCTCCAAGTCAAGTTTGAGGGCCATGGGTGCAGGCATTGTTGAGTTATCACTCGGACAACCTTTAATCATTCAAGGTCACTGTGACCTTGACCTTGAGCCCAATAACCCTAAAATCAATAGGGGCCATCTACTGGTAAGGCCCAACCTCCAAGTCAAGTTTGAGGGCCATGGGTGCAGGCATTGACAAGTTATCACTCGGACAACCTTTTACCATTCAAGGTCACTGTAACCTTGACCTTTGGCCCAATGACCCCCAAAAACAATAGGGGTAATCTACTGGTCAGGCCTAACTTCTGTATCAAGTTTGATGACCATAGGTCTAGGCATTGTTGAGTTATCACTCGGACAAGCTTTAAAATTATTTTACCATTAAAGGTCACTGCGACCTTGACTTTTGACCCGATGAGCCCTAAAATCAATAGGGGCCGACCTACTGACCGACCAACCGACATGTGCAAAGCAATATACCCCTCTTCTTCGAAGGGGGGGCATAATAAATACATTCAGATGCTTTACGTTTAGGGAAAATGGTCCAACACATTATTGAGTCATTTAAGCTAAACTTAAAATGAACATAGAGAAGGAACTTTGTTACTATTTCACATTTATTCACTCGACACTTGCACACAATACAGTTTATAAGTTTTCAGTGTTAATTTCATCAATAAACAAAATATACAACACTTCTAACAATATGATAAAACAGTTGTTTCATATGTCACAATATATCAAGGGTTTACCCCTATAAGGCAATAGTTAATGAATTGTTTTGCCTTACCTGACTGACTCAAAAATAACCACAGTCCCTTTTTTTTAGCTTCTCCGGGATGTTTTTTTCCTGTCTAAAAATAATTTCATCTAAAAAAAAATCAATAAAACTTCCTACCTTTCAAAATGAGAGTGGAGTAAGGCCAAACATTATCAACAATTGTGGTCATCAGAATAAATATTTTTGAGACAGAAAAGCAGCACATTGAACACTCAACAGTATTATTATTATGCATTGTAGTTGCTTAAAATGTAATAGGTTGAAATGGCAGGATAATGTAGACTGACTGTCCCATATATGGAATGGCAGGATAATGCTGTTTGTCCCATAGGTGTAATGGCAGAAAAATGTAAACTGTCTGTTCCATAGGTGGCACTATCAGTCCAAGATGGTGAGAACAAATATAAATATAATTTAATACATGTATACAATTTATATATTTAAATAATTGTATTGTATCCTATGGTTTGTTCAAAGATTAAAACAGAAAACCAAAATGAAGAGGACACGCACAAGAAATCAGTAAGTAAATGTATATGTAAAAATGGTTTTAAATTATGATAAAACAATAATGTAAACTATAGCTTATGAAATATAGAACCGGTAATTACTTTAAAACTCCAATAACATAGGTACATTTATACTATATATCTGACACAATATTTAACCCTTAACTAGAATACTAGGCAATACATTTCAACTATGCTACAACATTTTTTTAATGGTTATGATTATACATTTTAAAATGATGCAGTCATTACAACATTAGAATTACTTAACATACTGTTTAAAATAGTATCATAGTAACTTATACACTAAGCTCGAGTGTCTAAAATGTTACTACATGTATACATAAATATTGTATTACAACAAATATTGTTAATGAACACTTTGGTTGTTACTGGCACAAACATTATTAATGTGTAGAATGACTCCACCTTTTGTCTGAATGTCTTATTGGTACAATTGTAACTCCACAACTAAACACAAACTTCCAGCACGGCTGGTGGTTGTGTAAAACTGAGTTGTGCGTCTTCAGGTTGCTCGTTCATATAGACAAGAATTATTGGTATTGTTGCCTGATTAACTCTTTTTTTGGCATGCAATGTGCGATGGCGTTGCTATGTTTTATTTCAACAGCATCAAACTGCTTTGTAAATAGAGATTTGGTTGATAATTGATTGGTGTGCTTGTTTGGAAATATCAAATAAAATTTATGATAATCCACAAACAAACAAAAATGACAACAACTTTCTTTAAACTGGTTTAAGTTTTACCAAAACACCAGGTGTGCGTGAGACTTGCAGAAGATATC
Source organism: Mya arenaria (assembly GCF_026914265.1). Lineage (NCBI taxonomy): Eukaryota > Metazoa > Mollusca > Bivalvia > Myida > Myidae > Mya > Mya arenaria. The sequence goes on along the minus strand of NC_069133.1, from coordinate 33,436,867 downwards.
ATATTTCCTGATTACATTATACATGTAGTTACCGTAAAACCTATTTCTGTGTGTCCACTATACAGTAGATACAGTACCCTGTGTATATATAAATATATATATATGTATAGAATATTTTGTGTATTAAGGGCAAGGATTTTGTTTACAAACTGAATTATTTTGCAAAAATGATTTTTTGACATATTGTTATAGTTTAAACTTTTCTTAGAGCTAAAAGGATTAAAAAAAACCCTCCATACTTTGAAGACAGAAATCCTGTGATATATAACAAATATATACTTAAATATTCAAACAATCAGAAAACTAAAACATAAATATAAGATAATAACTACAGCTAAGAACCGGGCATCATTAAAAATAAAGATATAACTGTAAAGCAACAAGAAATGTAAACACAATCTAACATAGAGCAAAATGTAAAGAAAACAAGAAAAATGTAAGTAAATTCAATCTTCATACAAACTTTAACAAGCTATTAAAATCAACAATCTCTCACGCAATTCATAAACATGGTGCACAAAAAAACAACACACAATCTATATTTCAAAAAACCACTAAAATCAAACTAAAATAATGCATAATTTCACCATTACCTCCGAATGTAGCCAGCACCAGTTCTTAAAAATGGGGGGTTACCAATGAAACTGTAATAATTAGGACATCCTTTTTATATGTTTGTTTTTGAATTGGTCCAACAACCTCACATAAAAAAGCTTGACCTAAAATATCCTTTTACCCTTCAAGCAGGTAGATAAAAGTATTTTGTAGTGCGCTGCTCGTGTTCTCTTTCTTATTGATACATGTAACATATCGTTCAAAAATTCACCAGCTTTCGACTTGATTAGTCTGCCCTGACTTAGTTAAGGCTAACAAATATTCATGAAATGGTTTAAAATCTTGGAATGACAGCTTTCTTTGTTATATTTGACTTAATTTACTACAGCAAAATCATCATCGATAGTCTTCAATATTATAAGGATGTTCCTACCTTAATTAATGTAAGTAATTATTACAATCTCTTAAGCAATCCTTAAAATGACGTTATAAATAATGGCAGTGGTTGCAAATAGCAATCTTAATGCATACTGGAGCAATAATGTCATATACATATTACAATAATTCATTTATGTATGTGCATGTATTTTAAAAGCAAATAACAATGTACAATTATCTGTGCTACTCATGCGTTGCAATGAAAAAACAACAATAATGAAATTGAAAATCACCAAGCAATGAAACAGACCCTTGAATTGGACAAAAAGCTTAATATAAACCAGTGATAAAAATTGGAACAAGCTGGCAAGCCCTGCTCGGTAAAATTCTTTTACGGGCTTGCTCAAATTTCAGATTGTATATATTCGGGCTTGTTGAATTTAATGAAGGCAAGGACTAGAATAAGGATGTAGTCTTGTTCATAGTGAAGTCTAATTTTGATGACTGCACAACGCTTTTACATGTTAAGTGTCATTTTATGACATAAAACTGAAGAATGAGAAACGCATATTCATGATTTAGTTCAATGTTTTCATGGCAGAAGGCATTTGAACATGTTTGGCAAAGGGAGAATATGTATGGCAAAAACATAATAGTATGACCTGCACAAGATGACCTATGTAATGCAATCAACCGCACAAATCTGCAAGTCGGAAAATCTGAATTTGATATAGCAGGCCTTATTAAAAGTTTTCAAGTCCAGTTAAATCTTTCGAATTCAGGTTTGTTCTTCCAAGTATATCATAACAATGACTGATAGACTTCACAACATGCAATTGCCTGAGCCAGTGTCTATGACTTAGAAAATTAAATGTATATTTATATCAAGGCAAAATTACTTTTTAAGACTAGGGACATAATTTGTATAAAGGATAATATGGGGTTATGGAACCTCATTGTGTTATGGCCCTTCACAACTGTGAGCAGTATGAAGTCAATTAAATAAAGGGTATTTGAGATCAGAGTTAAAACACAAAAATTTAACCAAACTTCCTGTGTCGATCACATAATTTGTATTTAGGATAACATGGAATTATGTAACCTTATTTTATGATGGCTATCAACGTTGTGTTTAGTATTAAGTCAATTAAATGATGTGTATATAAGTTATTAGTGAAAATTTCAACTTGCCCTAAAACTTTAACTGGACACAATGTGCACTAAAACAATAAGCAAAGTTCCTTTTAAAGTGAATCAGGCGCCATTATTTGTATTTAGCATAATATTGAGTTATGGAACCTCATTGTGTGATGGTCCTGAACGAACAACTGATTGAAGGATTAAGTAAATTGAATGAAGGGCATTGGAGTTACAAGTGAAAATGCCAGCTTGCCCTAAAACTTTAAATGGACGCTGACACTTGGTGAGTAGTATAGCTCTCCTTTTTTTTTTTAATAAGTGGAGCTAAAAATTGTGGGTTGATAAATTCGTTTTTATCAGGTATTCCTATACCTTTAAATTTTGGCCCAAAACTTTTTGTAACACTTGGGTACCTGATCTTTTTTATCAGGTATCTTAGGCAAAGTGTGTCATCAAACAACTAGTCCTTAGGATTATGCATCCTTACAAAAAATTGACAGAATTCACAATAAATTTGATCAGATAATCTAAAAAAAGGTTTAATCACGTATCTAATAAACAGTCCATCATCAAACCATTGGGTCTGTAACTTTTGTAGCATCTCCATTCTCTTCATGATTCACTTTACCATTGGTCTTATTTACTTGTAACAGTTCGACCTCTGCATCTAAGGCTTCCTCGATTTCTTTGCGAGCCCAGGGTTGGACGGTTCCAGAAGCGAATATCGCGTAAAATATTGCTCCAAACACGTAGAAAGCTGCGGCAACATAGAACACTTTCTGCCACTGTTCTCTCGTTTTGTCCTGCAATGAATAAAACAAGTTTGACATGCGCGTTCTGTCTCTGCCAATATATGTGCCAAGTTTCATAATATCTTAAATGCTTTTTGAATTATGGCATATATGTTAATGTTTTTTTACCCAGCAGAGCATACGAAGGCTATCATAATGAATTTAACAAGACCACAACAAACTGATGCTAATCCTAGCCTATTATTCGTTTTTCTGACAGTTCAAGGGGCTTAAATTTAAGAAACATTTATATTAGATTGCACTTCCTCTACAATATCAAGAATTATTTTCTTCAAATATCAGATGAGAAAAAAAGAGTGTTTCTTGGTTATGGTATGTTACGCTAAATGTGTAGAAATACTTAATGCCCCAGTATGGGCCTTGTTTTCATTTAATCCAGGAGCACAAAGTCACAGTAAATAAAGTTGGCTATCATGGGGCTTGCTATACATGACTGTATTGTCTCTTGCAACCTGTGTACCAAGTTTCATTTGAAACCATTGAATGTTTTTATGAGTAATGTCAAAGGTTAATCATTTATAGTAAAAGGTTTTGCACAACGCTGACACTGATGACGATGACACCAAGGCTATGACAACACCTAAACATTTTTCTTCGAAAATCAAACAAAATTGACAATTTAAATTGAAACAATATATTTGAACACATGTAGGAACTATTTAGAATACCAAAATATAATGAAACAATATCAACAATTTTATTGACAATGTGATTTGAGACTGTTCACAAAACTGCGCCTTAAGTAAACAGTTCCTTTAAGTAATATGGGCTATATAATACAAGGCATTTAAAAACATTTCAAGGTTTATTAACAAGCAACTTCAAAACATGAAACTCTTTACAAAACTATTTTACCAAATTCTAACTGAATCAACTTGAAAACATGAACTTTTCATTTAACATAATTTTCCCAAGTTCTCGCCGAATCATAAAACATGAATTTTTCATTATTAATCATAATTTTTTATAGTTCTCACCAAATCATAAAACATGAACTTTTTCATAAATATATCTTACCAGGCTCTAGGTCAGTAAATGAAATATCAGTAAACATGTATCAACAATTATTTCTCATCAAAATGTAAGTAAAAAGGTTAATGTGAAATATAATTTGAGACTGATGCAATACTATACATGTTTAACTATATGCAACTTTACTTCCCAGAATTAACCTTACAACTAGGGATACTCTTAAGAGCACCATAAAGCAAACGCCAATACTCGTCTGTTCTTTCGTTAAAAAGGGGGCATAACTTTACATTCATTAAAGTTAAAGTTGTTGGCCTTGCCATACGCATGCTTATTGTCCCACAAGTGTAAATGTACGAAGTTTCATTAAAATACATCAAATTGATTTTTTGTAGAAATAATGCGGGCCAATAGAGACAATAAGGCTGTAACAATACCTCGATTTTTTTTATGTATATACAAGCTAAAAGTCATTAAATAAAACTAATGTACTGAAACAACAAACCTCAGTCAATATGCCAGCCACCACAGGGGACAAAATCCCAGTCACGCCAGCAATGGAGTTGGAAATTCCAAACAAAATGCCTGCGAAGGCTGGAGCGACATCCATGTGATTGACCACCCAACCACTGTACTGTGCCCCGGACAGAGAGACACCTAGGACAAGCAGCGTTATGGCAATTCCTGGCTGGGAGCAGTCAACATATCCAAGGCCTATCAGTAGAACGGCTGGCACCAACATACCTGGAAGGAAATGCAGACTTTGTGATGGAGAGGGAAAGTAGAGGGATGGCCATGCTCACAGGGAGCAGTCAACATGCTTTTCAGTAAAAAGCTAGTATTAACCTAAAAAAAATCAACAAATTTACATTATATGTTTATAGATTATGAACACAGCATAAAGCTGTCAAAATTTGTATCAATTGTAATTTATTTATGGCTAATGTTCCAAGAATGAGTAGCCTTATGGCAACCCTCTGTCTGACAACAGCTTGTACCAAAATGTCTAAATACAAATGTTTTCATGTGTATGTAAAATATTATGTCAAATATAAGAATTAATGTTAATGTGATGGTAAGAGAAATCTGCTAAAGATTTTGTAGAAAATAATAGTAGAATATTCTTCAAATGAAATCAATCTGATGAATAAAAGTTAAACATAACAGAGATAATTTGAACTGAATAAAATTTGTTTTCAGTTATCATATTTCTTATCATTCTGAGCTCTGACCAAACCCACTAGAGTTCCACAAATGACACGTCACCTGCTCGACCAAACACTGAAGAATTTCACATTTAGAATATGTTCCATTTTTAATCAAACACACTAGAAGTGTCATAACTCTGGAGCTATTATTGTAATTTGGCTCTTGACCAAAACAATCCAGAAATAGTTGACAAAATATTTTGATCAATTTTGATAAAAGGGCGGAAGTTAAAGTGTGACACAGCAGATGTCAATGCGGGCAATGTAGACGCATAACAACATGCTCCCTATATGTATGCCATGCTTAGCAGGCAAAATTATAAAATTCTAGAGCTACAATAATGAGTATACATTTATTTAATTCATAATTATTAATCAAATTAAGAACTTTTATTAACCTACCAAATACAGTGAACGATTTCCTGGTCAGAGCAATAGAGAAATTTCCCCTTGAAGCAATGAAGTCTGCCAGCCATCCAGTTATATTGATGATCAACCAGAACGCAATGTAGGGCAGGGCAGAGTATAACCCATTCTGTAACAAAAGAATATGTTTTTAAAATACACAACAACAAATAACCTGGTTTTCATTGGAAACCTGGTGAAAAACGCTTTCATCGTCAGTGCTATGGAGCATAATACACAAGATGCTGACTGCCAGTCAGACTGCTATGTTAATGAAGAAGACGCACTAGTCTCCCAGTCAGACTGCAATGTTGATGGAGAGCCAGAGCACAGTGAAAGGCTGTGAAAGAAAAACATTTTTTGTCATTTTAAATAATACAACAACAAAATGAATTGTTATTGTAATAGAGACAAACACATGAGTGGCAATCGAGCCTGCACGCTAGAAGGCTATGTTGATGGTTGGACATAAAGGTACATATGGTTAGCGAGTATAACCATTTTGTGAGAAATCAATTATGATGTTATAAATAATACAACATACATGTACAATATCACAGGAAGCAGAGCAAACTTAAAGCATGTAAGGCCACCAAGATATTACAGTACTACAGTACAAATGTATAGCCATTAGAATGGATATCACAGACAGCAATGAATACTTACAGTATGAATGCATAGTCATTAGAATTGATATCACAATCAGCAGAACATATTTACAGTATTATTGTAATGCCATTAGAATGGATATTACAGAAAGAGGTGTGTATACAGCACACTTGTACAGCCATAAAATTGGCTATCACAGACAGAAGTATATACTTACAGCACAATTGTACAGCTATTAAAAATGGCTATCACAGACAGCCGTATATACTTACAGCAAAATTGTACAGCTATTAAAATGACTATCACAGTCAGCAGTATATACTTACAGCATATATGTTCAACTTGAGGACCTCATTCATGTATGTGGGTATACTGGTAAGAAGTGTGTAGAGACCCCAGTCAGTGGTGATATTGGCAACCAAGATGGCCATTACAGGCATGGAAAAAAACATCTTACACCATGGCACCGACAGGCTCTGCAATAAACAACAGATGTTCATCAAACATAAAGCCACCTTTGTTAGAAACATGTGCAAGATTGAATGAAAGTGTGTTAATTAGAATTGCCCCAATTATCAATAAGTTTCTAGGAAAGTAAAGAATGAACCAAGATTTAATAGGACTGTTGACCTTCACTTCACCCCAATAGAAATAGGGGTCATCTACTGGTAAAGGGAATCTTACCACAGAAATTTCATGGCCATAGGTCAAACCGTTCTTAAGATATTGAGCGATATTGAGGGGGCATCTTCAAAAAAAAGGTTTCACCTACATTTTCTCTGTTCTTGTCATACATTGGTTATAAATGCTCTTAAAGTCGGTATACATGCAAGGACTTTAAACAACAACATAAGTAATACGCAAATTATGCCTGCAAGATTAACAATGCCATAATTATAATGTGCTTGATTCTAGGCCAAGTTTAATGTTCAATGTCTTTAGATGTGAATGCTGCTTACTGCTCAACTTCAAAATTATGCAAGACTCTGGTTGAAACATTTTTTTCTTGTATTAAACTACATAGTAAATTTTCCTTATTTTGAATAACTTAACTGAATCACTTTCATAAACATAATTAACTTGGTATAAACCCAACATTTAAAGTATTGAAGAGTACATGTATTTATGGTAGTGCAAATTGAGTACATTAAGTATGATGAAATCTTATAATTAGGCAGTCATGCAGTATTATAAAGTTAACCGATATATTGATCTATTTTTAGAATAATGAGTATCTCACAATGAATCATGATAAAAGCATTGTATCCTTGTATCCGTTTGGATAAACATAGAACATTAACAGGCCGAAATATCATGATAATTCTGTGTCTAATATACAGGATAAAAATTAGACCTGGCATTTTACATTGTAAATGTACTGCATTTAGCCCTTTACATTGTACATAACAATTCCTCTGATGTTAAACCTGACTGTATGATGCAATCCTTCATCAGCCTTTTCTCATTCAATAACTACAACTTTTTTATGTCTAGATGCATCAAAGGCAAGGTGATGCAAGACCATTAACCGTATGCATGATGAGGCCCTTTCAAAGAGCTACATTCACTTGTTAAATAATGCATATATACAGGACATTAAATGATGGAAACAAGATCTAACATCTGTGGTATTTGTATTTAGCCTTGGGTTAATAACACTAATCCTGAATGGATGATGATTGTGAATAGAGTTAAATTTCCAGTTATATAGAGTGTTATAAAGGTAGCTTAAAACAGAATACCTTTTTGATTGATGAAATTTGCCACTAGCCTATGCAGGGGGGTGGGGGGATGAGGGGGGTGGGGGGATGAGGGGGGTGTTGGAAGGTGTGGTAGGGTGATGCGTATGGAAGGATGCACCTAGCATGCACACCCCTTTAGTTAACTTCTAATGTCAAAATACATCATTTTCTAATTCAAATACCAAGAGTTTTCCTTGGGGGGGGGGGGGTCCCCATACCCCTATTACACTTTTAGGGCTTATAATTTTTGGGATTGTAACCCCATGTTGTGCCCCTTTTAAAAGTTGAATCTTGCATCTGCCACTGCTTTCAGTTGAATGATTCAAAATGATCCAAGAGAGAACAAAATGAGGAACTTATATTATAATAACCCTTTTAAAATGGCAAAATGCATTTACCGTTCATATGTTTTATAGGCCAATTGTTAGACTAAAAGAAAAAAAACATTTCGGAGTGGATATAGTTAGGATGTTAAACACACAAGTTTACACATTGTAAATGAATTTGACTACAATAACAACATTAATGATCGCTTCATAACCACAAATATTACTGTAGTTTTTCTAGATTCAGTTGGAAAGTAAAGACCAGAAGAACCCATGCAGAATTTGATAAAAATGACATTCATTTTCTATTCTAATTGAATTTATTCAATATAATCACATTATTTTCCTATTTTTATTTAAATTGAATTTATTTGATATTACCACGGATTTCTATATATTCTTATTTGATGTTAGTTCAGTCATTGAAATTAGACTTGAATGAATAAGCCTGAATTTTAATGCTATTGCTTGGCATTACATTTTTGAACAAGCCCTGCTATATAAAATTCAGAATTTAACCAAGCCTGGAAGAAATTTTACCAGTGCAGACCTTGTGAAGTTGTGTTAATTTCAACCAATGTTGATCAAGAATCAAATAAACAGGATATGTATCTTAACGATACATCGCTCTTAATGTCTGTTTCAGTCACTTCATAAAGCGTATTGTGACATGATCAGAATGCAGAATAATGTTTAGAGAACATTAGTGTTTTTGTTAATATGCATTTATCAATTTTAACATAGCCCGACCCGGAGCAGATGGGCTAAAGGTATGCAAGGAAAAACACAAACATGTCGTTCCAGTCGGGATTAAAAGATCTCATTAGAGCACATTGCATAGGGGGTAACTCGGCATGTCTTGTAAGCGGCTTCCCAACATGCCCTCCGGTTGACATCTGATTCCTTTAAGTGTATGAAAAATGTACATCCTCTCTTTACTCACAAACTTTATAATGTTGTGGCCAGGAGTTGCTTACAAATAATTGTTTCAACTTCAGATGGAAATAACTTACAAGGTAATAACCTTATCCTCATTTCTTTTGGCGCTATCTCTGAGAAACAGGAGAATGTACACCCTTTCCTCTTTACTGATATACAAATATGCTTATATTTGGACAAGGTGTCATTTATAAAAGATCATAAGAAATTATGTTGCAGTCTACTCTAGGCAGAATCAGCCTAATTTTGAGACTTTATCCTCTCGCTCTAAGCGTATAGAGAATGTACGCCTTTTCCTCTACACTGATACACTTTTGTTGTAACAGAGATTCACTAAAACAAGTGTTGCTTCTCTAGATAGAAACTAATACTAACCTTATTATCTTCCCTTTTGGCACTATCTCGGAGAGTATAGAGAATGTACGCCTTTTCTTCTTTACTGATACGCTTATGCTCTGATGGGGAATCGCTTACAAAGATCATCCACAGAACAAACCATATAGAGCTGATTATACCTGAAAAGGAGCAAAATGGTTGGCATTAAAAAATGCAGTCAAGCTTGTCTGCTAAAACACCAAAGGTCAAGGTTATTCTGACTATATCAAAAAAAGCCAATCATTTAACTTTGACCTACAAACCACTTATTTTATTTTCAGCTTAAAGCTACATAAACATTACCTTGACCTAGATAAAAACACACTTTGAACTGTAAGCTACAATACTCTGACCTGAAAAAAACTCACTTCAAACTTTAAGCCACATTACAATGACCTAAAAACAGACTTAAATGTAAGTAAACTTACCAAGAACATAGAAGATTGAGGGCCAGCCTCCGGCAAAGCCATATTTACACAACACTCCTGCCAGCGGGAAGGTTATCACATTGCCGACCTGGGCACCTGAAATATAACAACTTTTCATAATTGTGTCATACTTCAGTCAATCATTAATATAACCAATCATTAACATCAGCCAATCATGATCATCGCACGATCATGAACATCACACAATCATAACCATCAGTCAATCATTAACATCATACAACCATGAACATCACACAATCATAATCATCAGCCAATCATTAACATCACACAACCATTAACATCACACAATCATTCATATCACACAATCAATAACATCAGCCAATCATGAACATCACACAATCATTAACATCACACAACCATTAACATCACACAATCATTCATATCACACAATCATTAACATCAGCTAATCATGAACATCACACAACCATTAACATCACACAATCATTAATATTACACAATCATTAACATCAGCCAATCATTAACATCACACAATCATGAACATCAGCCAATCATTAACATCACACAACCATTAACATCACACAATCATTCATATCACACAATCAATAACATCAGCCAATCATGAACATAACACAATCATTAACATCACACAACCATTAACATCACACAATCATTCATATCACACAATCATGAACATCAGCTAATCATGAACATCACACAACCATTAACATCACACAATCATTCATATCACACAATCATTAACATCAGCTAATCATGAACATCACACAACCATTAACATCACACAATCATTAATATCACACAATCATTAACATCAGCCAATCATGAACATCACACCATCATGAACATCACACAATCAAAAACATCAGCCAGTCATGAATATCACACAACCCTTAACATCATACAACCGTTAACATCACACAATCATTAACATCAGCTAATCATGAACATCACACAATCATAAACATCAGCCAATCATAAACATCAGGCAATCATTAACATCACACAATCTTTTTTTTTAGTTACTTTTAAACTAATAGTGAAAGTCATTGGTTTGCTGAGGAACAAGTTGAATTAGGACAAGTAATCAATGACCATGAAATAAAATGTATGAAATGTATTCTTAACAATTTGTTCCTTCTGCACTACATGTAGGCTGCAATAAATTTATAAACAGTTTGTTTGGCATTTCCTGACCAAATCAGTAAAATACCTGTGACCCGAAATTAAAAGCATAAAAAAGACAATGTTGATCCACCCACACATAAAATGGGGGTAGAAAAAAGATAAAACAAACTACTTATTATTAATTTAGGACTTATTATACATGCACATGATCATCTTATAAGTTGGGCCTTTCAGTTTTAATTGTTCTGCTAGTGTTTTGTTCTTTTGACCTACTATTACATAAAGAGGACATCTTTATCTTCTCATTGAATGATACAGAATAATGTGGCACTTGAATATAGGGTAGAAAAATAACCCAGTTTAAGATTATGATATGGCTACTTAAATTCAACCCCGACCCGCTTCTCCAGTAGTCGAATTTAGCACAAGGCGGGGAAGTCTTGCACTGGTAAAATACTTTTTGGGCTTGTTCAAAATCAGTATTTTGTATCTATATAGGAGGGCTTCAAGTTGATTTTTCTTTTACAAGCCAAGCTCTAGTGTTAGAATTTGGGCTTATTTATTCCTAAGCCTAATTTTGATGACTGTAGTTGTTTTTCAATACTTAAGTTGTTTTTCACTACTTAAGATGTTTTTACTATTTAAGTTCTCTTTTACTACTGAAGTTTTTTTTTTACTATCTAATTTACATTATTTGACTCACTAAAACAGACCCAACATTTAACAACAGTTAATCTCTTCATTTAAAGATACACTACATAATGTAGAACAGTATAATGGGTACATAAGGGTCCGACTATCAACGAAGCTACTTGACTTCAACCCAGACCCCCTACTCAAGTAACTTAATCAAGCACTTGAAAGTTTGCATTATCAATAAAAACAAATTGGATCATGACCATGACTATTTCTTTATATTAGGTCAACTGGGCTGAAAGTAACATATTTTATAAGCTTTGAAATTTACTCAAAGATGACATACAGAATAAGTTGAGAAATGTTGTTTTCAAAAGAAAAATGTTTCAGAATTAAGTTCTTCAGTGAAATCAAGATATAAATCACTCTCATACACATTTAATAACATTAAAGAACAAATCTTTAATACCAGGGCTCATCCTAGGCAAAATAGTTTTTCAAACATTTAATTCTAGTCATAAGAGCCATAATACTCCATGAAAAAACAAAGAACCAATCTTAATCAATGTCACTGTTATGATTATTCCAAGACCCCAGGATGGCATTTCAACATTACCTTTAGTTAACATTAAAACGGGATATACATGTAGATTTTCTTTACTATGACCTAGTGCCTGTTGATGGGTGTATGCTTTGAAAAACATAATATCCCTTAGCAACATGGCAACATCAAAGACTGTACCACATCATTCAGTTTTAATTGTGATGACTAGGCAGATTGCATCATGCAAAACTAATCATACAAAAACACCCAGCAATGTAGAGGCACTGCCAATCTGTGATGACTAAACCTAAGTCAATATATTCCACTAGGGAATGCATGGGGAAAAAATCAACCACATTTTCATCTTCAGAAAATTGTTTCTGAGAAACTACATGTACAAGCATACTCACAGGAGACCTGTTTGATTTTCCGTAAATTTACAGCCCAGTTGCCAAGAGGAGCATGCATTTACAAAGATATAGTTATAAAATTCCTATTTAATGTCATAGAGACAAAACATAATAATTTAATCGTCCATGCATTAGGACTGGAGGGGAATTAGCATCCCATGAGGGCATGGACAATAATCCAGCTTTTATATCTTCAAACAGGTGAATCAGGGCCAAGCACATGCACTCTATTTTGATTATTGGTGTACATGACATGAGTCAAATTCAAATATCAAGGAAGTCTATAATGACATACTTACATGTAATGATCTACACACAAAATTTAAACTAAAAGTTGGTTTAAATTCATGTATAACAAATTAAACAAACTCCTATTCCTCAGACGACTATAAATAAATTGCTAGATTTTCATCCGGGCGCGCCCCATCCTTTTTCTGCCGCCCCCTTAATTGTTTTGACTCAAATAAAATTGTTGAAGTAAAGGGTCTGTCCAGGAACAGTTTTATTCGTGTTCAATTGTGTTCATGGTTCGTCTAGAAACAAATGTATAATGTCCCTAATGCAATAAGAAAGACCATGAACACATATTTAACAGTGAAACAGTCATATATTATAAGAAAAATAAAGAAATAAAATATCACCCCTCGCCCGAATTTAAAAAAGAAATTGGATGAAAATCTAGCTATTAAATCATTTTGGCCTAAGGTCGATGTCACTTGCTTTAAATTTGTAATGTACATGAACTAAATTCACATACTTAAGTTCAATATACCTACCAGCATAAGTGAAAGAAACCAATTTGCTTCTTTCTAGAGGAGGAGCCCAGTTGCCCCACAGAGCGTGCATTGATGGGTAACAAACACCCTGAAATGGAAATCTCCAAATTACTGAACCTTCACCTACTGAATCCTCAATAAAAAATGGCTGATCAGGCAAAAAAATATAATTCAGAAAATCTAATGATTTGTAAGCTTATGAATTCATAACTTTCATTCATCCAAAATTCAACTTAAAAAGTTGGCCAGTGGTAACTTCTTATTGGAAACATTGCCTTCATTTCGGGTTTCATATCATACTCATGTAAACTTTCATCCATCCAAAATTCAACTTTAAAAGTTGGCCAGTGGTAACTTCTTATTGGAAACATTGACTTCATTTCGGGTTTCATATCATACTCATGAAAGAATTTGGCTTGCCACTCGGCCAAAACCTCACAATCAAAATTTCAACTCATGGCCTATAAGAACAAAAAACATGAGAAGTTGAAAGAAAAAAGAACATGGCTTGCTTTACAGCCAACAAAAAACAATGTTATCTATGCCTTGCTTGTTCACAGCCAAGATCTAAGAGAGATGGCCAATAATCGTGTCGGCTCTTTCCTTATTAAGGTTTAGTTCTTAATTCCTTAGGCTATAAAAAAAAATACACAACTAAAAAAATGTGTTCTTTTTCTTAACAGCAATCTTGTTAAATAAAACATTTTTGGTCTCATATTTGTACTTCACTCTTTTTCTTTAACATATTTTATAATCTTAACATACCACTTAACATTGAGTTTCTCAAAACTTTATCATATCTTTAAAATAAATGGAAATGATCATGATACACCAGTTTCATAGAAATTTAGTGATAACCAAACTATTTGACAGATAGAAACATAACAGTGGGTAAATGGCAAAAGCAACTAAGTAATATTAAAACATGGAAGATTTGAGCACCTTCTGGCCTTTAATATATAATGGTGCAATAACATGTTCATACTTCATTAGATATATAAGTGCTGTAGTCAAGTTTTACGAACTAAAACATTTCAATTTTATTAGTGATCCATCACTTGAATACTTCAGGTCAATAACATAAATGTACATGTACTATATAATTGGTATATGACTTTCATCAGTGATTTTATATTTGGTGCCAGTTCAATGGTTTACTGCCTTTTAAGGGCTGTTTCCTTTCGCAATTTAGGTGTCCACATTTCTCCCCTTAAAAAAATCGTAATATTTTGCCAATATGTTCATGCTCATATTGTAAAACCAAATAAAATATGTTCGTATATTTTGCCCAATCAAACAAAAAACAGCTGAAATCTGTCAAACAAGAAGTTAAATTGGTGTGACCCAAAACACTTACTGAAGTAAAGCCCACAATGACCCTAAGCGCTATAAGGAATATGTAGTGAGTTTGGGCCCCGATGGGAGTTAAGAATGTTGCAATCGTAGCCCCTAGCATACAGTATCCATATACTCGTTTTCCTCCGATCTTTGTCGCAAGCCAGCCGCCAGGTATTTGGGTGAATAGATAGCCCCAGAAGAAAGAGCCAAGAATTATACCCTGAACCTTCTTGTCCCAGACAAATTCACCGTCCTGAAATATTTGGAGAAATATTTAGAACCATTGGCTGAATCATTATGTCTGAAAAAAAAACCCAAGTGAATTCTAATGTACAACTGAATTTCAGGTAATACTTGAATTTTCAGAAAATATGAAGTATGGTAATTCCTGTGTTTCCATCACTCCAGATTTTTTTAGCCTCAGTCATGATGATGAATATTCAATGATATTTGGTAAGAACTCCAATGAGTTGCAGAGCAATGGAATTTGAATATATTATATCTATTTCCATCTTATCAGAGATGATGAATATCTATTACCCACAACTAAACTTGTATTACTGATTTTATGCATAATAATGAAAGCCACAATACTAAATTTCAGCCTGCTTCTCTACAGATCAAGTATTCCAAAGTACACTATATTTGTTATAGTTACCATATCTGCATCAGAGTCAGTCTTGTTTTCTGAACCTGTTGAGATGAGACCACAGTGGCTACTTGAAGAGCTTGCGACTATGGTCGTTGACAAGTTGCCGCTGCTGTTGGTGGTCATCTCTTTCATCGAGATTGCAGTGTGATTAACCATACAGACGACAGCTACACTCATGTTGACCCGCAGTGCATACACATTTAGAAACCCAAAGAAGCCCAGAACTGCAAGGGCCAGACGACTTGAGGTCCACCATGGTACTGGAAAAGAACCAAACACTATCAAATTATAACATTCAAATGTGAAAAGATGAAAGCGTCAAATTTTAAACATTAAAATTGATAATAAAATAACTACTGATCGAGTTAAATACAGATTAAAATTTCCTTTTACAGTACCATTGTGTTTGCTGTATACTCAGGTTTATATTTATACTATACAGCTGCAAATCAAGGATTTGACATTAGAGGGGGTGTAACCTTTTTGACTTGAGTCTTGAGCCCCTCTCTCAGAACCTAATTGTAATTGGTTTAAAGTATTGGGATTGGGTTTAATTAATTAAATTAATTGGGCAATTATTGATATAAAAAGTAAATTAGGAGGTTTTATTCGGGTGCACATCGGGTGCACCCGATTTCTGGATCCACAAGTGGTATATAGGTAAATTTAGCTTTACCATAATAATTGATGGTATATTTTAATATTTTTTATCAAGTTTTTTTTTAATTAATTAATATCAATCTGGATTATTCACATTACAGTCCTGTTATATAAACTGTAATATCTTTATAAACATATATGGTTGCACAAGTATCCATTTTAATTGGTATATATCACTGTATTAGTCCACTTAATGGGCGTCAATGAGTCTTTTGACGATTTTTAGACTATGGGAGACTCGTGACAGGGATACACTGTGTAACACATGAAATGTCAAAATAATAAAAAAGTATCCCTGATCGCTCATTATTGTAGCTAATCACAGTATGTATTGATCTGAACCAACTTGATCAAGCCTTGAAGGCAAGGCAAGAGTGAAATGAGATTACTTTAATAAAAATATGTACTGTAGTGTCAGCTCGACAGAATAAAAATGACTTTCCAAGCTAATACGTACCTTTATCCGGATCAAATCCCTTTTCATCAGTACTAACATCGTATTGATCACTCCTCTCCATTTTAAATTTAATGTTTTTTCTCTGCCACGTTATACTCAATTGTGCACTAAGTGAACCTAATTTAACCGGACCGTTGCTTTGTCCCCGGACAATTAAAACATATGAGTAAATTATTGAAGTATTCTATACATAACGTTAGATAAGATTAAAACTGTTTTATTGATTTAAACCGATTACGTCCAAACTTTCATTTAATAATCTGCTTAATGCCGCTCCACATTTGTAACACGCCTGGTCGTATTTGTAAACAAAGTATGATGCAACCTACGAGACGCTGCAAAATCCCTTGCCCTATTGAACTATTTCAAGGTTGAGGTTACATGCCACTGACATTTGTTGACGAATCAGCGATCAGTGATCAAATAGCGATGGCGTTTCATCATTTCTAGTAATAAAATAGATGCAGCTTTAAACATGGAGGTCGGGGATATCAGTTATAATAACTTTAATTTTGTTTATCACTCTCGTTGGCACGATGTTACGCAAGTCGAATGTGGTCTTGTGTTGTGGAAGAAACCGGAGTACCTCAAGGGACCGCACACAGTTGCCCTGCTGGCCGTGACCACGTACAAAACAATTTTGCAGTATAGGCTTTCTTGTAAAATACACTTGGTTCAGGCTGAAAACTTTTCAAATGTATGTATATTCCTTTAATTGTCGATCTTCTTTTTAATGCCTAACAAAATTCACTTATATGTCATGCTGGACAGTGGAACCAATAATTCTTCATCATGCTGGCGAATAAACTAATCATTGTATGGCGATAATCAGTGAAGTGCATGGCGATATCCCGAATCAGTTGTAATTGTTTGGAGATATTCAGTGAGCTGTACGGCGATATTCAGTAAGTTGTATGGCGAATAGATTAAGCTATATGGTTATCATATTCAGTGAGCTGTATGGTTAATCAGCGAGTTGTATGGCGTTATTCAGCGAATTGTATGGCGGCGTTATGGCGATATTCAGACAGCTGTCACCATATCTGACTGAAAGTGTGTTAAATATGTCCAATTTTATTTTTCAAAACGTACTTAGCAACCTATACACGACTGAATCCACATGATTCTGACCAAAAATCAACCAAAGTTGCAGTATCATGTACTTCGGACCGCATGATCCTTAAACTGTCCATTTTTCAGTACTAAATTGAGCAACTCAGAACGCCCAGATTGCACCATGGTTTACGAAATATTCCGACGGGGTATCCCCCCGAATCCGCCTAGTCCACATGAATTTAGTGCTAGCTACGCCCCTGACTGATGGAATAATAATAATAACCATTTTAGTATGTTTTCATATTAGATTAGAACAGAACAGAACGGTACTTAACTGAACAGAACAGAACGGAACTTAACAAAACAGAACAGAACATACATTTTATTAAGACGTGTACCAGGTCCTTCCGAATTTGAATCACTGGTGAATTGTAATACCAGGTCGCTGTGTCTTCGTCCACATAATAATTACCAACACGGTATGGGTGGCGTGGGCTATGGCGGTGTTAGCATATGCGTACTTTTACAGTATAGAAGGCGACGCAAATGCCCCAAATGCAATGTGCTAAAATGCTGGAGAAATTGATCGAGTTGTTTCCCTTCTTTCCCATGAATGACAATCGGCTGTTCAAATATAGCTACTGAGGAATTCTGCTATAACTTCAACGTGTTTTCAGAAAATATACTGATAGGCTCACCGATTATCTGTAGTTAAACAGGTACGATTGAAAAGTTTGAACGTATCAAATATATCATAAATTTTAGACTAAACACAAATTTATATAAAACTTGAAAGTAGTAAACTGACGTATAAATTTTTATTTTCATTACAGTTAAGAATTTATCCCGCAAAAATCGAACGAGCGATATAAGCATTAGACATAACATTATCGCAAAGCACTTATCCCTAGGTAAATATCTTATCCCCGTAATATTTACCCTTTCACAAAAGACCCTGACAAAATTAGCCTAGTTCTATTTCACTGACACTTAAAGGTGATGTTTGTCCAAAATTTTATTAAAAGTAAAATTCACCTTTAAACTTAAATATTAAATGTGAAATGTTTCACCTGTTTTACGAATGTGTAAGAATACAAATTATAATGAGGAAACGTTCAGTAATTATTACTTAATAATAACTCGTAATTAAACCTAAAAATATGATAAAAAGTGTTTAGACCTTTGAATAAATGAATGTTATAAATACTAATAAAATGCTTGTTGAAGACAACATGTGAATATATAATAGTAAGATTTATCAATACGGCATTTAATGCAGAAAGAATAATGGGATTACTTCACAATATATCCGAGATTGGCATCTAAAGTGAAATGTCATCCTTGAAAATTGCAGTTCTTGGAGAGAGTGGCGTAGGGAAATCAGGTAAATTGACTTTAAAATTCAATAACCGTTCGATTCACTGATGTTAAGGGTATTCTTGACTGTTCATAATCGTTCGATTCAATGATGTCTAAGGGTATTCTTGACTGTTCATACCCGTTCGATTCAATGATGTCTAAGGGTATTCCTGACTGTTCATACCCGTTCGATTCAATGATGTCTAAGTGTATTCTTGACTGTTCATATCAGTTCGATTCAATGATGTCTAAGGGTATTCTTGACTGTTCACATCAGTTCGATTCAATGATGTCTAAGGGTATTCTTGACTGTTCATATCCATTCGATTCAATGGGTATTCTTGACTGTTCATATCCGTTCGATTCAATGATGTCTTCGATTCAATGATGTCTAAGGGTATTCTTGACTGTTCATACTCGTTCGATTCAATGATGTCTAAGGGTATTCTTGACTGTTCACATCAGTTCGATTCAATGATGTCTAAGGGTATTCTTGACTGTGCATACCCGTTCGATTCAATGATGTCTAAGGGTATTCTTGACTGTTCATACCCGTTCGATTCAATGATGTCTAAGGGTATTCTTGACTGTTGATACCAGTTCGATTCAATGATGTCTAAGTGTATTCTTGACTGTTCATACCCGTTCGATTCAATGATGTCTAAGGGTATTCTTGACTGTTCATATCAGTTCGATTCAATGATTTCTTAGGGTATTCTTGACTGTTCATATCCGTTCGATTCAATGGATATTCTTGACTGTTCATATCCGTTCGATTCAATTATGTCTAAGGGTATTCTTGACTGTTCATATCTGTTCGATTCAATGGATATTCTTGACTGTTCATATCTGTTCGATTCAATTATGTCTAAGGGTATTCTTGATTGTTCATATCTGTTCGATTCAATGGATATTCTTGACTGTTCATATCTGTTCGATTCAATGATGTCTAAGGGTAATATTGACTGTTCATACCCGTTCGATTCAATGATGTCTAAGGGTATTCTTTACTGTTCATACCCGTTCGATTCAATGATGTCTAAGGGTATTCTTGACTGTTCATATCCGCTCGATTCAATGATGTCTAAGGGTATTCTTGACTGTTCACATCTGTTCGATTCAATGTTGTCTAAGGGTGTTCTTGACTGTTCATACCCGTTCGATTCAATGATGTCTAAGGGTATTCTTGACTGTTCATACTCGTTCGATTTAATGATGTCTAAGGGTATTCTTGACTGTTCATATCCGTTCGATTCAATGATGTCTAAGGGTATTTTTGACTGTTCATACGCTTTCGATTCAATGATGTCTAAGGGTATTCTTGACTGTCCATACTCGTTCGATTTAATGATGTCTAAGGTTATTCTTGACTGTTCGTATCCGTTCGATTCAATGATGTCTAAGGTTAATATTGACTGTTCATAATCGTTCGATTCAATGATGTCTAAGGGTAATATTGACTGTTCATAATCGTTCGATTCAATGATGTCTAAGAGTAATATTGACTGTTCATAATCGTTCGATTCAATGATGTCTAAGGGTAATATTGACTGTTCATAATCGTTCGATTCAATGATGTCTAAGGGTAATATTGACTGATCATAATCGTTCGATTCAATGATGTCTAAGGGTAATATTGACTGTTCATAATCGTTCGATTCAATGATGTTTAAGGGTATTCATTCGATTCAATGATGTTTAAGAGTATTCTTGACTGTTCATCATCGTTTGATGCTATGGTGTTTAAGGGTATTCTTGACTGTTCATACTCGTTCGATTTAATGATGTTTAAAGTCAATTGTAGATAACTAAGCTGCAGTTTTGATGAATGCAAACTATTTCTAACGCTATTAACAAATATATCGATGTATTTAGTTATAACATAAAATTAATTTTATTTATTTATTTCGCCAGCAGCAGGATGTCCACTGGATCAATATAGACAGATTCTTTGCGGATATTTTATATTTTCATAATGGTGGCGTTTGCAACGACCAAGCGAAAGTTGTTGACATTTAAAGGTGTATGATAAGTTTGATATGTCACCTGAACATTATTTTAAACACAATGCCACTTTCGTCGTGTCAAAATTTTAATTTGTGTGAGTAAATATAAAAATCTTTAACCATTATGTAATGTGAACCATAAACACGTAATAAAGAGGGCTTTAAGTATGTACATACACACACTAAATGTATCATAGTATGAAGAAATGTTAAAATAATAATAGTATGTACTTACAAGCATCGCCTTTTTGTGGAAAATACATACTAGCAATTTTTCAGTGTTTAGTAGTCTACATAAAAATAGTGTAAATAACTTATTAACTATGCCAGCCCTTGTTAACATCTACCGTTTCACCTGATTAAAATCAATTAGACCGACAGCTGATTTACTGAAATAAATGTATCGGAAAACTTGAGAAAAAACCGCCTTCTCATTGGACAAAATATAATAATGATCACTTATTTTTTGTAAGTACATTATCACAATCTTCAACCATAACTTAACATTGATAAACGCTCATATGATATGTTATGAAAAGTATCTTGTTGTCTACTATTAATATGTCATCATACTTATATAAAGGTATATTCTCTTTTAAAAACCGAGCGGGACCCCATCGCCAGTTTGGTTCTATTTCAGCGGTGACGGTTCGGTTTCTAACAAGACGATTCATAGGAGAATACCACTCTGACTCTGGTAAGCAATGGTTTGGAGAGATATTATTTATTTAGATTACTTATTAAACAATTATGAAAATATATAAAATGGGCAGAAAAAGAACGTATCTACGAGCAAGACAGACAGCAGTCAGCAAAACAAGACATTCGTCAAACAGACAGGCAGGAAGGCAGGCAGGAAACATTCTGATAGACACACTGACACACAGACAGACAGAAAGGCAGACATACAGACGGACAGTCAGTCAGGCAAACAAAACAGAATTACACTATGACAGACAGACGGACGAACAAACGAACATTTATTTTAAAGCTATAAACGACAGACGAGCGAGCAGACACGCACAGAATTTAAACAACAAGCAAACACCAAATTGTTTGAAATGATCTTGGTAGCAACGAATCTTGGTACTGGTGGGTAGTTTTTGACAAGAAGTAAATGTTATAAAGCAACATCAACACCATCACTGTCACCACCAACATCGCCATCACAACCACCACCAACAACAACTACTACAACAACAACAGTAGCAACAACTAATATTATGATTATCAAAGATATGATGATAATGATGATTTCTTAAACCCTGCTATAATTTAATATTGCATGTTCCTGAATTTGTATGATGATAATGATGATTTCTTAAACCCTGCTATAATTTAATATTGCATGTTCCTGAATTTGTATGATGATAATGATGATTTCTTAAACCCTGCTATAATTTAATATTGCATGTTCCTGAATTTGTATGATGATAATGATGATTTCTTAAACCCTGCTATAATTTAATATTGCATGTTCCTGAATTTGTCAAACGTATGATTCCAAAGAATCTCGTCGCTACCAAAGTTCGGCCATATATACTGACTTGCGGGTTAAGAATAGGTCAAGGGTTAGGGATGGCGTTAGGTTTGTGTTCGTGTAACGTCATTAATACGTTTGCAAAACAACATATATTTTGACATAGTGTGTATAGAAATGTTATGAAACCACCTGACTTTTTACCATCGCGCTAACCTAAAAAGGTCAGGCAAAGTTTGTTGACATAAGGATGATAATGGACAGTTGTTTTGATTGCTATTAGACTATGTAAACTAACTGACAAATGCAAATATTCGCCACATAAAATACAGCGTATTGTTTAATTTACCATTAAATTAAACGGATGTTATGTTCAGAATACTTTTATAAATGTTTACCAAACACACCATTTATAAAGCTTCAATGTTTTCCTTTGGGTATTGATAATTGTCTGTGTTGATTCTTTCAAGTGGTTGAATGTACACTTTTTTTATTTCAGACCTTTTGTACAAGTCTAAGTTGAAACAGGATGACCATTTCACCGACATCGAGTTACTGGACACTTGCTCAAAGAGGGTAAAATGAAACTTTATTTTGAGCCAGTAAAATGGCCCATAGTTTTGATGTCAGCATGAAAACAACTTGGCCATGGCTAAACGTTGAAGATATCCAAATGAAATTTGGTACACATGTTGGCAGAGATAAAACGGATATGTGTATCAAGGTCCATAACTCGACGTTCCTATATAGCTGACTATTTACACGCCTTAATTCAATTGGAAAGACTTGTGTGGGTTTTTTTTTTGTTAGAAAACAAGAAACCCTTATGGATTATAAAGCTCTCTCAGGCATAATGTATTCACGCTGTTTAGCAAAATCCGCTCATATAACCATTGTTTCCTTAAATAAAAGGATAAAATTGTAAAATGAACATTACATGAGTTCCTTACATCAAATCCTTAAAGTAGGAAATTTAAAGATGTGCAAAAAGTATTAGCCTTTACGGATGGGTAAATCCGAATGCAAAGCATGCTGAGTGTCTGTCCGGAACTTAAGCAAAATACTTGTGTGGCAAACAATCTTGCTTTTTTATCCCAGGGCACGACTCCCCTAGAATCGCACATGCAATGGGCGGATGGGTTCGTGGTGGTATACGACGTGTGCGACCGGAAGTCGTTCACGACCGCCCGTCGCGTGCTCAACAGGCTTCATCGCATGCGCAATCCTTTCATCATGCCCGTGGCCTTGTTGGCGAATAAAATAGAACTGGACCACAGGCGCTTGGTATAATGAAAAATCACATATGTACAAGAAAAACATCATGCTAAATTTGATTTACGTTTTCCGACAACGTAATAAATGATAACATAGTAATGACGCAAAAAATGTTGTTTTTTAAAATGTCTGCTTAAGAAATACTGTCGAGTAGATGTATTTACTTAGTCGTACCTCTCGGCTATCTCCTGCAAGCTCGGAAAAGCCGACTGTGTTCCGATTTGCAATTTGGTAATTATAAATTGAATATAAATATTCGCCATATACTCGTATATTATGTTGTAAGACTGCTATAACTCAAACTTTGTATTTCCGAAAGGTCGGTGTAGACGAAGGCCATGAGCTAGCTCTAGAGTTCGCATGCCAGTTTTATGAGGTGTCCGCGGCGGAGACGCCCTTAGCGGTAAACGTGGCGTATCAGGCGCTCCTCCGAGACGCTAGGATCACGCAGCAGCAGCGATCCAACATCCTGAGTCGTCGCCGCTCCTCGCTTCTCACGGTGTCCAAGAAGCTTGGATCCATATTTGGCAAGAAGGACGCGGAGAAACGAACATCACGTGACGCGCTTCCGGATTTCGCATTGTCTATTTGAGTTAAGCTCAAAAGAGAAAGAAAAGTGGTAATTGATAATAAAATATGTTAATAAAATAGTGAACCATGAAATGAGGACGGATTTTTTTTCTCTCAGGGTTTTGAGTAACATGTATGTTCTTTTACGAATATTGGACTGAAAATATTATGTCGTCTGTTTTTCGTCGTTGCCGTAGACTCGTGCAACAATAACACGCGAACGTTAACAATGTTCAAATTTAATTGTGAAAGGCTTTTCCAAAGAGAATAGGCACATGTATAGAAAAGTCCATAACTGTTAACTTAAAGGAGTATCGATGTAAATACCCTTCACAACAGACAAGACAGGTGTTGGCGTCCATGGTCTGTTTTTGTTGCGTTTTGTCAGACTTGTCACCGGTTTACGAATAAGGATAGTACATGTTGTTAAATGTTTGACATCATGCTTTAATGGCTAGAAGGAACTTCTTTTAGGGGACGAAGGGCGTATGGTATATGTGATATTTATGGAACGCCAAATCTACATGAACTCAGATATTTAAAGAGCTCTTTAAATAATTAGAAAAAGCTTCAAATAATTAGAGCAAATAATTAGAGACCAGCCAGTCTTCAAACAATTTAAAGAACTCTTTATATCAATTATTTACCTCTTTGTATAAATTAAAGAGGTTTTTTAGTATTTGTTGCTATCATTATATACATATTGTACATTGTCTCCGATAAAATAGATAGGTCTTATTCAATAAATGAGGGCAATCAATGACTTATAGATACATGTAGCTCTAAATTAACATTTCCGTACTTCTCCGTTTTTGAAGGTAGCTCTAATTCTATAAATTAGTTGTTTAATTCAATTGTTTAGAGCACTAATTCGGCTAAATTTGAAACAACACAGTATAGAACAATGCATTGGTGACACTTCAAATTAATAAGAGAGATATCTATGTAATTGATTTTGAGAACATTCTTGTTCAGTTGAAGAGTCATTAAATTAGTTGATTTGGAGATATCTTCAATTGAATTGTAGAGCACTACAAATGGTTTGGAGGTATATCTTATTATATCGATGCTATCAATAATTGGAGTGGAGCTCTCTTCAACTGAATGGAAGAGGTCTATAATTACTTAAAGAGCTCTTAACGTATTTGCGTTTATCTTGATTTGGCGTTCCTTAGACATGTTATTGTTTTGTTTTATTTTAGAATTATGTTCGCATAAATACATTCCTTAGTTTATACATGTACTTGTTTATTTAAGCTTGTTTATAAAGACAGCTAAAAGATGATATGAGCCGCCATCGATTTATACTGATGACAGAATAGAGTGGGGATATAGGAGAGGTCAGAAAAGATATGAAAGAAAAGAGAGATAAATGGGGAAGTGGGGATAGGGGAGAGATCACAGAAGAGATGAAAGAAAATGGGGAGAAATTGGAAAGTGAGGATAGGGGAGAGGTCAGAGAAGAGATGAAGGAATATGGGGAAAAATTGGAAAGTGAGGATAGGGGAGAGGTCAGAGAAGAGATGAAGGAAAATGGAGAGGAATTGGGAAGTGAGGATAGGGGAGAGATCAGAGAAAAGATGAAAGAAAATGGGGAGAAATTGGAAAGTGAGGATAGGGGAGAGGTCAGAGAAGAGATGAAGGAATATGGGGAGAAATTGGAAAGTGAGGATAGGGGAGAGGTCAGAGAAGAGATGAAGGAATATGGGGAAAAATTGGAAAGTGAGGATAGGGGAGAGGTCAGAGAAGAGATGAAGGAAAATGGAGAGGAATTGGGAAGTGAGGATAGGGGATAGGTCAGCGAAGAGATGAAGGAAAATGGGGAGAAATTGGGAAGTGAGGATAGGGTAGAGGTCAGAGAAGAGATGAACGAAATTGGAGAGAAATTGGGAAGTGAGGATTGGGGAGAGGTCAGAGAAGAGATGATAGAAAATGGAGAGAATTGGGAAGTGAGGATAGGGGAGAGGTCAGAGAAGAGATGAAGGAAAAAAGAGAGGAATGTGGAAGTGACGATAGGAAAAGTGTTCAGATAAAAGATGAAGGAAAACCGAGAGAGAAATAGAAAAAATGATGATAGAAATGAGAAATTGTGGAAAGGGAAAGTGGAAAAGTGAGGATATGGGGAGAGGTTAGAGAAGATATAAAGGAACATAAAGAGAAGTAGGAAAGTGAGGATGGGGGGGAGACGGTCAGAGAAGATATAAAGGAAAAAAGAGGAGTAGAATAGTAAGGATAGCGGGAGAGGTCATAGAGGATATAAAGGAAAAATATAGGAGTGAAAAGGTGGTGATAGGAAGAGGTCAGAAAAGACATAAAGGAAAAATATAGGAGAGGAAAATTGAGGAAAAGAAGAGGTCAAAGAAGAGATAAAGGAACATAAGCGGCGACGAGGATAAGGGGAGAGGTCAGAGAAGTTATAAAGGGAAAAGAGGAGTAGAAAAGTGAGGATAGGGGGAGAGGTCAGAGATGATATAAAGGGAAAAGAGGAGTAGAAAAGTGAAGATAGGGGGAGAGGTCAGAGAAGGTATAAAGGAAAAAGGAGGAGAGAAAAAGTGAGGATCAGTGGAGAGGTCAGAGAAGATATAAAGGAATATAGAGGAGTGGAAATGTGAAGATCAGTGGAGAGAGGTCGGAGATGAGATGAAGAAAAAGCGAGATAAATGGGAAAGTGAGGATAGGGAGAGATATCAGAGGTGAGTTGAAGGAAAAGAGAGAGAAATGAGAATGTGGGGATAGGAAGAGGCTAGAGAAGAGATTAAGGAAAAATAGAGCATTGGGCAAGTGAGGATAGGAAAAGAGGTCATAGAAGAAATGAAGGTAGAGAAGGAGGAGTGGGAAAGATGGAATAGAGAGAGTTTTCAGAGAAGAGAAGAAGAAAAAGAAAAGAGAAATGGGAAGTGAGGATAGGGAGGGATATTTTCGTGGTTTAAATGACAGATATCTAGAAATGATCAATTGTAAAATACACCTTGTGCCACACAAAACACCTGCATATTATAATAACTTATTTTAGATATTTGTTCAGAAATAATATCTAATAAAAATTATGTTACTCGTCATATGTTAGTGAATTACATGTGTATTATATATTTCTGGTATCCGGTTTTGATCTCAATCTATTTTTATTATCAACATTCTGTAAATAAATATATTATTACCATAACGATACGATACTGGTTGGCGTTTGCTATTTCCGTTAAAGATGCACTCTTACTCCCAACTAAGATTTACCATAATTAATAATATTGTTATAATATTCCAAAAAGGATGAATAAATGTCGAAAACAATGGTTCTTATGAAGGATACCGAGTTTTCTTTGAAAGAAATGAGAATAAAACACGGCATTTCTACCTTACGAGACTATAGTATAACACAGTTTATCTTTTAGCGTTCACCAATCATTTAATATTTTTGCGCTTTCTGCTATTAAATACAAGATTGCAATCTTGTTATCAGTAATTAATATTTTCCATAAATGCATTATTTAGTAAGTAGTCTAAGGTCTATCCGTCAAAATTGATGCTTATCTTGCATGTGTATGTAATGAGTTTGAATAATAGTGTCACTTTAATCTTAATACATACCGTGAGAAAACTGACTGCCAATAAGCACACGTGTTTATGCATGAGAGAGGGGAGGCAACTTTTCTTCCAATTAATCCGCATGCTACAAGTACATACACTTCGATAAGCCTGTCCTGCTTGTTGTTTCCGCAGGCGAGTGGTCTAAGTCTCCGGTTTAAACATTATAGTGATCAAGTGGTCCACGCATTATTCGAGCTTTCGCCGGAATACTTTTTCTCGGGGAAAACATTAGTATGATTGTCTGTGCATATTTGAGAGTCAGATTTTCGAAGAGGTTTCATTGCGAAACTAATGAAACTGACTCATTTAATATTCATGACAACGAGTTTGTCCTAGCCAAACACAATAAAGCACATTGCAGTATGTAATCGAGGGTACGCGGTGATAACCGATGCGTACATGGAAGTATGTCATGAAGGCATAGATAAATTGTTTATTGTACGCAGAATAAGAAAGTCTCTAATACCGTTTCTAAGATTTGCCCAAAAACTTTTCAAGGAATTAAAACAAAATAACAAACTAAAACCAACACTTGCTTTGAAGAAATTTGATGCACAAAACAGTGTTTTGAGTATTCCAACTATTTTTTTCAATTTGGTCTTATATTGCATCCAATAAGTACAGTTTAGGTTTTGCGAAAGGTTGTATCTACAAGACAAATTGCAGCTTTGTTCCAAAAATAACGCTAATCATGTTAAGTTGATAAGCCGCTGCAGACCCGGCGTATGTTGCGTGTATTTTTTGCCAATAATATTTTGTTTAATAGAAGTATATTTTGAAATATAATGCGACTTTTGGATATTAACGCAAGTGATGACAATTTTATTGATTTGACAAGAGATGTGAGATGGTATAACCATGCTTTGAATCACTGCCATTTGTTAATTGAAAGAAATAAGGTTTATGGTCGGTTTCGGTTTATGGTCAAGGTATCATTTGACTCCGAAACAAAATCGTTAACAAAATGAAAAACAAAAACAATTTAACAGTTTTGAGATGGTAAATTTAGAGCCAAAAACACTCCCAATATGCACCAGAGACGACAGTAATAAAACGATTTGAAACGGAAGCCTGGCCCGGATCCTCCTTAAATGTCAGGGTTCACATACAATTAACGTCCAGCTAATCACTTGCCAGTGTACAACCACTTCGAAACTCTATCTATTGACTTATTGAGTCCTAAATGACACCGTATATGTCAACAAATAGATCACAGTTTAAATGCAAAGTTCATTTGAGAGTTTCCAGTCGATAACTATAAGGGTCTGTTCTAATAATATGACCTGTGTCGTTGTCGCCATAAATATTTTAAGTGTCATAGGCATTTATACGTCACTTTCACCAATAAACATTTTCCCTTTTTATTGACACAGACGACCGATTTCTAATGTTGTCATTTCATATTCCGAAGTTCGAATTAATGAATTGATGATGGCTTTAAAATTGACATGACGCCCGAATCACCATGATAAACGACTGGAAAGAGTTAGTTTTCCCATGACAATCATGGTAAAACAAAGGCACGTGGACTTGGCTTGCTTAGCAAAGTAGTTAACTATCGAGGGCGTTCGTACTCCGATGGAAGTGTACTATCATAGAACTAAGTCAGAAATACAGATCTGGCAATAACATTATGATATAATAATATAAAGATTTTGTTTTTTATTATTTCTCATTTCCCACATAATTAACTTACAGTTATTGTTTACATTTTGTCTGAAATAATTCCGTCAATCTGAAAATAAGACCATTTTTTTTATCAAACGTCGCGCGTCTATGCTCTTTGTTTGTCAGGAGTGGGCTTGATGTAAAGTTGTCTGTCACTCGCCCGAGCGGCAGGAGTACTATCAAAACAAAAATCAGTACAAGGGTCTTTCCATAAAACGGACCCGTGAAAGATCCATATATACCAGCCTTTAGCAGCCTTCGCAATCGTGCTTAATTTAAACAATATTATATTATAAACCATAAGGTAACCATTTAAAAGTATATTCAAAATATTGACTAGTTTATCTTTTATATTTAAAAAAGTACTTGTGCAGCAACATATCAATAATATTGTTGGTTATTTTTTATGGAAATATAAATCGAAATTAGTAATATTAAAAACACGCCTTTTAACCTTTTGTGGTGTTATGCAACTAAATTTATTTTAGTGGCTCCGTCTGAGTTTACATATACCACCGACTATTGATAATAATCATCTGTAATTAGTAAAACCTTTGCCTGATGTGAAAACGTACACCTTTAGACGGCTAAAGACGTAACTAAATTTATTTCAGTAGCTCCGTCTGAGCTTATATATACCACTGACTATTGATAATAATCATCTGTAATTAGTGAAACCTTTGCCTGATGTGAATACATACACCTTTAGACGGTCTAACAGATAGTCAACATGGTTCTATCGAATAAACTTATCGATATTCTCATCAGTGTCGTTATTTGTAATTATATATAAATCTATATATCAGATTGCTTTGTTACTGTTCCGAAGGCATTGACACTAAACATTTTTACTAGTATCCTGTATTCCACCAGGACTTCTGTTGTTAATATTTAAATAGTACTTCGATTGGTTGATTTTATTTTACAACAAAACTTCTCATATTGGTCATTATATTTGGGCAGATTTGTACATGATGGCTGGAACAGGACTGATGAGTCTTATCCTGAAATGTTTTCTACTAATGGAACACTGTCTGTGTGCAAATATAACTGACGCTCAGAATTTGTACGACAGCATTTTCGCTGGATATAACAAATATTTATTACCAGTTATAAATCAGAATGCAGTAGTGGATGTGGCAATGGATTTAAGTATAGTAAGTCTAAATAACTTCGATGAGCTATCTGGTGAGCTTGCTATGACAAATTTGTTCAATATGGCGTGGACGGACGATCGCCTTAAGTGGAATCCAGCATTCTTCGGGAATAAGTCTTCCCTAATTGTTGATGCAAACTCCATTTGGAAGCCACAGATATATGTTCGCGAGACATTTGATACCTTTAACGCCCTTGGAACGGTATCTCCTCAAATGCCGAGAGTGTTCGCTAACGGTGATGTGGCCTGGGCATGTGCGACGGTGTTAAAAGTTGCATGTTCCGTAGATGTTTCTTATTTTCCTTTCGACATTCAGGTTTGTCAAGTGTCTACAATTAGTCCATCGTATTTCACAAACGAGTTGATATTGCATACACAAGGCAAGGTTAGACTCGAAGATGCGACAGAAAACAGCCAATGGACTATTGAAGAGAGAAGTTTTGCCGCTAATGTTACTAACCATCCGATATCTAAGGTTGAATTCACTTTGTACCTAAAACGAAAAAGTCAGTTCTTTGTTGTTTGTATAATTATACCGATAACTTTTCTCGGATTTATCAACAGTTTTGTTTTCTTGATGCCACCTTCGTCAGGAGAGCGAATGTCTGTGGCTGTGACAACATTCCTTTCGTTTGTGGTATTTATGGACCTCATCAATAATACAGTACCCCAAAGTTCAGATCCGATGGCGTACATTAATGTACACGTTCTTTTTCTCTTGGCATACAGCTCCATGGTTATTTTTCTTTGCGTAGTTTCTCTACGGATATATGAGAAGGATGGAGAAGTTGGCGTTAAAACCAAACGTTTTGTAAGTTTCTTGAGATTTTGGAAGACAAGATACCCAAAACGTAAGAAACATAACGTTGTGAATGTGTTACCAGTGGAGGTAAAAGGAGAGCTCGAACCTGAAAAACAAAGTACAATAAATCCTGAAAACGAAGCTGATGATCTTGAAATAACTTGGGCTAATATTGGAAATACTTTTGATCTGTATGTGGTGGTCATTTCGTCAATCATATATTTCATTATGTCCGTTGTTTCATACACAAAACTGTATTTTAACAACTGATTGCATTATTTACTATAAGTTATTGCAAATTTCGTTTAAAGAAAATACGTAAATGATTAAAAACACGCTGTATAAATATAAAACTATGCAACGTCAACGTCAACGTTTGCTTGTGCTTTTTTATTTCTTCAGTTAAATTAATTAATTCTCTTTTTAGAAAACAGACATATATATATATATATATATATATATATATATATATATATATATATATATATATATATATATATATATATATATATATATATATATATATATATATATATATGTGTGTGTGTGTGTGTGTGTGTGTGTGTGTTATAATATATGTTTAATTTTCAAAAAAATTCGGTACTGGAGATTTTGTATATCCTCCGCGTTGTTGTCTTCTGGTCGTCGTAACCATATAATGTCACCATTTCAAAGTAAGAAATTCTCAGCGAATCTTTTTTCAACTTCTTAACAACGTTAATAGGAATAATATTTCGACCAACTTCGGTAATGGGCCTGATTGCACTATTAAAAATTAGGACTTTATCGACCAAATTCACTTTATCCGCTCGCTAGCCTGAGCATTTTTCATCTTATGACCCCTGAATTTACATTTGAAGTATTTTTGGACAGGCTTTTGCAAACGTTTTTTATAAATAGCCATATCGCATAATTCATTCAGAGCTATGACCCTTAAAGTAACAAAATTTCCATAAATCTGTTTCATCGAATAGTTTTGGATAAACAAAACAATAGTTCGAACAAGAACAGCTGTATCGCAGTATTTTGGAGTTGAAACCCTTAATTGTCAACATTTGACCAAATGTGCGTTCTCTGGTTTCATTTCATATCCAATACTTATCAAAATGATATAAATATGTCTGTGCCTAGCATAGACCGTCACTTCGCAAATTGAATCTTTAGGCCATGTCTCAAAATGATGACGCGGAAGAACATGGTATATTTTAATAGTGAATGTTTAGACTAACTTCATTCATTCTATTCACACATGTACAAGTTATTTATTTATTTATTATGAATAGTAGTATGCTGTCATGCTCATAAATGTGTAGTTACATATTATTTACATACCTGAATGTGCTTTAACATTTATAAGTTGTACCATTTTAGACATTTAATGAGTATAAAAGGTCCGTTCACACTATATTAAATGCATTATCTTTTGTTGAAATATCTGCTAACCTACCTCAAACATATTTGTATATACCATTTCTATGAATAAATGTCACTTAGTAAATGATATACAAAATTTGATAACAATCAACCAATA
The DNA here is from genome assembly GCF_026914265.1 of Mya arenaria. NCBI lineage: Eukaryota > Metazoa > Mollusca > Bivalvia > Myida > Myidae > Mya > Mya arenaria. Next base: position 33,403,895 of record NC_069133.1, on the reverse strand, counting down.
TTTTCTTTACGTTTTGTGATTATCAAAGAATGATGTGAATAAATGTTTTTCTTCATCATTCCCATTCAGTTGTGTTTTACTCCAGTATCCGTCATCCCTGTGAGGGCGCTCTGAATAGGCGACATATTTAATTCGAGTAAATAAAGTGTTTATCGTACATTATTTTAAATATATGTATGCATTCAAAAATTCATCCATTTTTAATATAAGGTTTGTCATAATCTATTTAATTGCAAAAGAAAAATAACGGATGATTTTGGAGGAACACAAAAAAATCATGATTTGTATGAGCTATCACGGCAATGAGCAAAAAATACACATCATTGGAGACTGTGTGGGAAGATACGATGGAGTTGTAGTCTATCGCTCTAGTCACAGGGTCATGGCCACTTTCTGCCAAATACAAAATCCATTACTTAATAGGGTGTGATTATAGTTGTCTGCCTACAAATGTATATGTGTGGCATTACTAAGGTGATATATAACAGGCCGGTTACTTCAGTCAGAACGTCGTGCTAATAACGCGGATGCCGTGGATTCGACCGCGACACTGGCCGTATCATTTGATATGTTAACTGGTATTTCCTTTTCAAGCTGCGTTGTTAGCACGACGCTCTAACAGGCTGAGAAAACCGATCGGTTTCATTTCACCTAACATACTAGTTGTATATCGACATAAACAATATTTGTGAGATAAGGATATACACGCGAAAATGTAGTATTATAAATTCAACCTAATAATTACATTGTAGCAAGTTGTCGTGGCCGAGTGGTGAAGGCGATTGACTAGAAATCCCTTGGGATCTTCCCGCGTTCTTTATAAAAGTTTTCATATTTATTATTCTTCGCTTAAAGGCGCACAATATAGGTTGATATAAGCTTCGTGGTCACAGTTTTCCAAGTTAAAAATGCCAACATATCGCGTATATTCTTTATCTGTACACAAATCATATACCTTTTTGTTTCCATCATTCAAGTTAAATTAGTTTAACATGATAATGTATTTAAATTTAAAAACAACTGCATAAACCTTTTTTGGCGCCTTTAAAGAACGTTTTACAAATGAAAAATAATCTTTAAAAAAATATAAGATCACAGGCGCTTGATATACTCGCTTTACTGGAAGAGTTTAGGGAGACCCGTGCAGAGAGAGAGAGAGAGAGAGAGAGAGAGAGAGAGAGAGAGAGAGAGAGAGAGAGGTGGAATTGAGAAAAATGACGGACTTTTAGAGAAATAGTCGATTGGACATTTTTTTATAAAATGCACAACAACATACACAGGTACGAGTGTGACTCCGATAGGTAATGGGCAAGACAAAAGAGAAGACAGATCTCGAACCTTGCGCGGCCACACGTACGAGCGATTGCTCTCGGAGCGGGGCTCGGAAACCAGCAACGTCATTTTCCGTACTTTATCCATGTTCTGAAACATTTGGGGAATGTTTTTCATTGTACAAGAATTAGGGCTTAAATGAAACATATCCATATCACTTTTCGCGGACATGATAAATTTTAAGTTCTCAAAGTGGCGCACAAAAACTGCATGTAATAATAACTTATATTTTATGATTGTTCGGAAAAAAATATTTTATCAAAATTGTGCGACTCGACCTATTTAAGCCCAATAAACTTTCCGGATAATAAAAAATAAGCATAAATACATACTTGCACTGAAGAACTTTGATGCACAAACACCTCCGCGAAAAAATATTTCGAGTAATCCAACTGTTTATCCCATTTTATCTTAGTATATGTTTTACAAATAGCAAATAACATCCAATAATTATACTTATTTTTACGAAAGTATGTGTGCATATAAAAGACAAGTGCATATATGTGTCAACAATAAGGCTAATGTGGTAAGTTTATCAGGAACCACATAATCAGTGCATATGTAGTTACGCGCCTTACGCTTAAATTTATTTAACATATATTTGTTTCTGTACAGTTTTAAGCCAATAACAAAATTTCTTAAAAGTATGTTTTAAGATAATTATGCGACTATTGGAACTTTCCTTTATTCGATGATACATATATTAAATATATTTAATTGACAAATTTTCAAATTTTCATATTATCTAAAGAAAAATCAAATATTTAGTTTAAGTTTATAAATTTGTTTTTTACAATTTAAATTCTTTTAAAAGCATGAATAGGAAGATGATAATTTGTTAATAATTAACAATTTGGGCCAAAAACAATATGGAAATAATAAATTAAATATGAACATAAATCCGCAGTCCCTCCTCGTTTATTCAGAAATATGCAAAGATTTTTCTTAGGCTAATTTTTCGAGCTCAATTGCTTAATTATATATCGATTTTACGGTTGTTATTTAGCAAATGGTCGGTTACCCAGCACTAAATTTGTAACCAGTATGTTTGAACCGTTGTAAATCGAAACCAAATTGTTCACGTAATGAAAAGCAACAACAACTTAAAGGTTTTAAAATTGCAAAATTAATAACAAAAAATCCAAAAAATGCACCAGAGGCGACCAAGATAATAATTGTTTAACAAGGGCCCTGATCTCTTTTAAATGTCTGCGTGTACATAAGTATGTGTGCATATACGTCTGGTTAAGCCCATGCCTGTATATGGCCATCTACATAAGTATGTGTGCATATACGTCTGATTAAGCCCATGCCTGTATATGGCCATCTACATAAGTATGTGTGCATATACGTCTGGTTAAGCCCATGCCTGTATATGGCCATCTCCATAAGTATGTGTGCATATACGTCTGGTTAAGCCCATGCCTGTATATGGCCATCTCCATAAGTATGTGTGCATATACGTCTGGTTAAGCCCATGCCTGTATATGGCCATCTACATAAGTATGGGTGCATATACGTCTGGTTAAGCCCATGCTTGTATATGGCCATCTCCATAAGTATGTGTGCATAAACGTCTGATTAAGCCCATGCCTGTATATGGCCATCAACATAAGTATGTGTGCATATACGTCTGGTTAAGCCCATGCCTGTATATGGCCATCTCCATAAGTATGTGTGCATATACGTCTGGTTAAGCCCATGCCTGTATATGGCCATCTCCATAAGTATGTGTGCATATACGTCTGGTTAAGCCCATGCCTGTATATGGCCATCTCCATAAGTATGTGTGCATATACGTCTGGTTACGCCCATGCCTGTATATGGCCATCTCCATAAGTATGTGTGCATATACGTCTGATTAAGCCCATGCCTGTATATGGCCATCTCCATAAGTATGGGTGCATATACGTCTGGTTACGCCCATGCCTGTATATGGCCATCTCCATAAGTATGTGTGCATATACGTCTGGTTAAGCCCATGCCTGTATATGGCCATCTCCATAAGTATGGGTCATATACGTCTGGTTAAGCCCATGCCTGTATATGGCCATTTCCATAAGTATGTGTGCATATACGTCTGGTTACGCCCATGCCTGTATATGGCCATCTACATAAGTATGTGTGCATATACGTCTGATTAAGCCCATGCCTGTATATGGCCATCTCCATAAGTATGTGTGCATATACGTCTGGTTAAGCCCATGCCTGTATATGGCCATCTACATAAGTATGTGTGCATATACGTCTGATTAAGCCCATGCCTGTATATGGCCATCTACATAAGTATGTGTGCATATACGTCTGATTAAGCCCATGCCTGTATATGGCCATCTCCATAAGTATGGGTGCATATACGTCTGATTAAGCCCATGCCTGTATATGGCCATCTCCATAAGTATGGGTGCATATACGTCTGATTAAGCCCATGCCTGTATATGGCCATCTCCATAAGTATGGGTGCATATACGTCTGATTAAGCCCATGCCTGTATATGGCCATCTCCATAAGTATGGGTGCATATACGTCTGATTAAGCCCATGCCTGTATATGGCCATCTACATAAGTATGTGTGCATATACGTCTGGTTAAGCCCATGCCTGTATATGGCCATCTCCATAAGTATGTGTGCATATACGTCTGGTAAAGCCCATGCCTGTATATGGCCATCTACATAAGTATGTGTGCATATACGTCTGGTTAAGCCCATGCCTGTATATGGCCATCTCCATAAGTATGGGTGCATATACGTCTGGTTAAGCCCATGCCTGTATATGGCCATCTCCATAAGTATGGGTGCATATACGTCTGGTTAAGCCCATGCCTGTATATGGCCATCTCCATAAGTATGGGTGCATATACGTCTGGTTAAGCCAATGCCTGTATATGGCCATCTACATAAGTATGTGTGCATATACGTCTGATTAGGCCCAAGCCTGTATATGGCCATCTCCATAAGTATGGGTGCATATACGTCTGGTTAAGCCCATGCCTGTATATGGCCATCTCCATAAGTATGTGTGCATATACGTCTGATTAAGCCCATGCCTGTATATGGCCATCTCCATAAGTATGTGTGCATATACGTCTGGTTAAGCCCATGCCTGTATATGGCCATCTCCATAAGTATGTGTGCATATACGTCTGGTTAAGCCCATGCCTGTATATGGCCATCTACATAAGTATGGGTGCATATACGTCTGATTAAGCCCATGCCTGTATATGGCCATCTACATAAGTATGTGTGCATATACGTCTGGTTAAGCCCATGCCTGTATATGGCCATCTACATAAGTATGTGTGCATATACGTCTGATTAAGCCCATGCCTGTATATGGCCATCTACATAAGTATGTGTGCATATACGTCTGGTTAAGCCCATGCCTGTATATGGCCATCTACATAAGTATGTGTGCATATACGTCTGGTTACGCCCATGCCTGTATATGGCCATCTCCATAAGTATGGGTGCATATACGTCTGATTAAGCCCATGCCTGTATATGGCCATCTCCATAAGTATGGGTGCATATACGTCTGATTAAGCCCATGCCTGTATATGGCCATCTCCATAAGTATGGGTGCATATACGTCTGATTAAGCCCATGCCTGTATATGGCCATCTCCATAAGTATGTGTGCATATACGTCTGGTTACGCCCATGCCTGTATATGGCCATCTCCATAAGCATGGGTGCATATACGTCTGATTAAGCCCATGCCTGTATATGGCCATCTCCATAAGCATGGGTCCATATACGTCTGATTAAGCCCATGCCTGTATATGGCCATCTCCATAAGTATGTGTGCATATACGTCTGGTTAAGCCCATGCCTGTATATGGCCATCTCCATAAGTATGGGTGCATATACGTCTGATTAAGCCCATGCCTGTATATGGCCATCTCCATAAGTATGTGTGCATATACGTCTGATTAAGCCCATGCCTGTATATGGCCATCTCCATAAGTATGTGTGCATATACGTCTGATTAGGCCCATGCCTGTATATGGCCATCTACATAAGTATGGGTGCATATACGTCTGATTAAGCCCATGCCTGTATATGGCCATCTACATAAGTATGTGTGCATATACGTCTGGTTAAGCCCATGCCTGTATATGGCCATCTCCATAAGTATGTGTGCATATACGTCTGATTAAGTCCATGCCTGTATATGGCCATCTCCATAAGTATGTGTGCATATACGTCTGGTTAAGCCCATGCCTGTATATGGCCATCTACATAAGTATGGGTGCATATACGTCTGGTTAAGCCCATGCCTGTATATGGCCATCTACATAAGTATGGGTGCATATACGTCTGATTAAGCCCATGCCTGTATATGGCCATCTACATAAGTATGGGTGCATATACGTCTGGTTAAGCCCATGCCTGTATATGGCCATCTCCATAAGTATGTGTGCATATACGTCTAATTAAGCCCATGCCTGTATATGGCCATCTCCATAAGGATATGTGCATATACGTCTGGTTAAGCCCATGCCTGTATATGGCCATCTCCATAAGTATGGGTGCATATACGTCTGGTTAAGCCCATGCCTGTATATGGCCATCTACATAAGTATGGGTGCATATACGTCTGGTTAAGCCCATGCCTGTATATGGCCATCTCCATAAGTATGGGTGCATATACGTCTGATTAAGCCCATGCCTGTATATGGCCATCTCCATAAGTATGGGTGCATATACGTCTGGTTAAGCCCATGCCTGTATATGGCCATCTACATAAGTATGTGTGCATATACGTCTGGTTACGCCCATGCCTGTATATGGCCATCTACATAAGTATGGGTGCATATACGTCTGGTTACGCCCATGCCTGTATATGGCCATCTCCATAAGTATGGGTGCATATACGTCTGGTTAAGCCCATGCCTGTATATGGCCATCTCCATAAGTATGGGTGCATATACGTCTGATTAAGCCCATGCCTGTATATGGCCATCTCCATTTAATACTCTAATAAGGTACTAAATGTTACATAGTAAACATTTCTGCATTCATTGGCTTCCATTGGCCGAACGTCCAGAATGGAACCAAATGCGTCATAAGCGTAATCACAGTTCATAGTCAAAGATCAATTTCCAGTCGATCAAGCTTTTACAGAAGTGATATTTATTTAAATAATGGCGAAGAAGGCCCATTTTTAAATTCTGTTTAGTTCAAATAGTGGTAGTTCATAATGGCTGTAGTTCATTTTGAGTGTTCCCCGATTAAACATTTGGCCGTGTTATTTACACGAAAATCCGATATATAAGGTTGTTATTTCTAATACTGTTGTTTGAATTGAATTATATTCCTATGTTTTAATCTATATTTCGTGATCAGTTCACATGTTGTGATTATCAAAATAGTGTGTTAATAAATGTTCTTCTCCGTTTGTCCTCTCTATTTGTGTTTTTCTCCAAACAGTTTTTATCCAAAAGAGGACGCTCCAAATAGGAGATATCTAAATCGCGCCAATGAAGTGTTTCGTGTGTTTTTATCCATGTATACATTGTAAAGTTTAAGATACTAACTTATAAGTTATGTCATAATTTGTGACTGAGTGACGTCAATATAACAGCATTGTAACTTCCGTTGCTGTCAATTATCTATCTACATATAATATGTTTATATAAAATAATGACGAAGTTTGCATTACAAAAATATAATAATTTTCAAAATCGTCTATTATTTGCGTACCAAAAGTGAACATAAATGGTTTATAATGTCACCTCCGCCTCGTGAACTTTTTTTTGAAACTGTAACCGAAATCACTGATTAACGTTCAATGTTTTTCATGTATGAATATTCGAACATTACCCAAAAGCAACATTTTCAATATTTTATGAACGGAAAAATGAAGTAAAACTCCTATATAAAAGAGTATGGCCAGTGTGGGAGTCGAACCCACGACATTCGTGTTATTAGCACGGCGCCCAAACCGACCGGTTTCAAAACACGGTACTATTATCATATTGCTGTAAGTGATAGATCGAATCGATCTTGATTAAGGCGATGGACTAGAAATCCATTGGGATCTTCCCGCGCAGGTTCGAATCCTGCCGACAAAGTCGATGTTTTGATAAACATGTATATAACTATGCCATTGAGGAATGATTTACAAATGTTAAAAACTCTTACGTAACAAATCGTCTATTATTTGCCTTTAGAAGTGAACGTAAATTATGCCATATCCACTTCTTGAAAACACTTTCTAAGCTTTAAAATAGTATTCCAAATCACTGTTTTACTTTTGATTCGCAGATAATGTAGTTCATGTATGAATATGTAAATATTACAATTATTTTCATACATAGATATTTATCCACAACGAGAGAAGCTACCACGTAAATGTTACGTTCTCGTTCAGCGCTGTATTTTTTACCGTTTAGAAATAAGGCTAATCAAGGCATGTGGTATACTGTTTTGACAGTAAATAATGAAATAAATATCCTATACAAAAGAGATTGGCCAGTGTGGGGGTCGAACCCACGACATTCGCGTTATTAGCACGACGCTCTAACCAACTGAGCTAACCGGCCGGATTCATTTCGCATGGCTATTATCACAAAGCTATTAGTGATAGATCGACATGAAATATAGGAATATTGTCAGATAACGATATCCACACGCAATACTAAGATGACAATTATTATACAGTGCAGCAAGTTGTCATGGCCGAGTGGTTAAGGGGATGGACTAGAATTCCATTGGGATCTTCCCGCGCAGGTTCGAATCCTGCCGACAAAGTCGATGTTTTGATAAACATGTATATTACTATGCCATTGAGGAATGATTTACAAATGTTAAATACTCTTACGTAACAAATCGTCTAGTATTTGCCTTTAGAAGTGAACGTAAATTATGCCATATCCACTTCTTGAAAACACTTTCTAAGCTTTAAAATAGTATCCCAAATCACTGTTTTACTTTTAATTCACAGATAATGTAGTTCATGTATGAATATGTAAATATTACAATTATTTTCATACATAGATATTTATCCACAACGAGAGAAGCTACCACGTAAATGTTACGTTGTCGTTCAGCGCTGTAATTTTTACCGTTTAGAAATAAGGCTAATCAAGGCATGTGGTATACTGTTTTGACAGTAAATAATGAAATAAATATCCTATTCAAAAGAGATTGGCCAGTGTGGGGGTCGAACCCACGACATTCGCGTTATTAGCACGACGCTCTAACCAGCTGAGCTAACCGGCCGGATTCATTTCGCATGGCTATTATCACAAAGCTATTAGTGATAGATCGACATGAAATATAGGAATATTGTCAGATAACGATATCCACACACAATACTAAGATGACAGTTATTCTACAGTGCAGAAAGTTGTCGTGGCCGAGTGGTTAAGGCGATGGACTAGAAATCCATTGGGATCTTCCCGCGCAGGTTCGGATCCTGGCGACAACGTCAATGTTTTGATATATCTGCCATTGAAGAAAGGTCTACAAATGTTAAATACTCTTAACAAATCGTCTATTATTTTCGTTGAGAAGTGAACAAAAATTATAAATTATGCCATATCCTCTTCTTGAAAACACTTTCTAAGCTTTAAAATAGTATCCCAAATCACTGTTTTACTTTTGATTCACAGATAATGTAGTTCATGTATGAATATGTAAATATTACAATTATTTTCATACATAGATATTTATCCACAACGAGAGAAGCTACCATGTAAATGTTACGTTCTCGTTCAGCGCTGTAATTTTTACCGTTTAGAAATAAGGCTAATCAAGGCATGTGGTATACTGTTTTGACAGTAAATAATGAAATAAATATCCTATACAAAAGAGATTGGCCAGTGTGGGGGTCAAACCCACGACATTCGCGTTATTAGCACGACGCTCTAACCAACTGAGCTAACCGGCCAGATTCATTTCGCATGGCTATTATCACAAAGCTATTAGTGATAGATCGACATGAAATATAGGAATATTGTCAGATAACGATATCCACACGCAATACTAAGATGACAATAATTATACAGTGCAGCAAGTTGTCATGGCCGAGTGGTTAAGGGGATGGACTAGAAATCCATTAAGATCTTCCCGCGCAGGTTCGAATCCTGCCGACAAAGTCGATGTTTTGATAAACATGTATATTACTATGCCATTGAGGAATGATTTACAAATGTTAAATACTCTTACGTAACAAATCGTCTATTATTTGCCTTTAGAAGTGAACGCAAATTATGCCATATCCACTTCTTGAAAACACTTTCTAAGCTTTAAAATAGTATCCCAAATTACTGTTTTACTTTTGATTCGCAGATAATGTAGTTCATGTATGAATATGTAAATATTACAATTATTTTCATACATAGATATTTATCCACAACGAGAGAAGCTACCACGTAAATGTTACGTTGTCGTTCAGCGCTGTAATTTTTACCGTTTAGAAATAAGGCTAATCAAGGCATGTGGTATACTGTTTTGACAGTAAATAATGAAATAAATATCCTATACAAAAGAGATTGGCCAGTGTGAGGGTCGAACCCACGACATTCGCTTTATTAGCACGACGCTCTAACCAACTGAGCTAACCGGCCGGATTCATTTCGCATGGCTATTATCACAAAGCTATTAGTGATAGATCGACATGAAATATAGGAATATTGTCAGATAACGATATCCACACGCAATACTAAGATGAAAATTATTATACAGTGCAGCAAGTTGTCATGGCCGAGTGGTTAAGGGGATGGACTAGAAATCCATTGGGATCTTCCCGCGCAGGTTCGAATCCTGCCGACAAAGTCGATGTTTTGATAAACATGTATATTACTATTCCATTGAGGAATGATTTACAAATGTTAAAAACTCTTACGTAACAAATCGTGTAGCATTTGCCTTTAGAAGTGAACGTAAATTATGCCATATCCACTTCTTGAAAACACTTTCTAAGCTTTAAAATAGTATCCCAAATCACTGTTTTACTTTTAATTCACAGATAATGTAGTTCATGTATGAATATGTAAATATTACAATTATTTTCATACATAGATATTTATCCACAACGAGAGAAGCTACCACGTAATTGTTACGTTCTCGTTCAGCGCTGTAATTTTTACCGTTTAGAAATAAGGCTAATCAAGGCATGTGGTATACTGTTTTGACAGTAAATAATGAAATAAATATCCTATACAAAAGAGATTGGCCAGTGTGGGGGTCGAACCCACGACATTCGCGTTATTAGCACGACGCTCTAACCAACTGAGCTAACCGGCCGGATTCATTTCGCATGGCTATTATCACAAAGCTATTAGTGATAGATCGACATGAAATATAGGAATATTGTCAGATAACGATATCCACACGCAATACTAAGATGACAGTTATTATAAAGTGCAGAAAGTTGTCGTGGCCGAGTGGTTAAGGCGATGGACTAGAAATCCATTGGGATCTTCCCGCGCAGGTTCGAATCCTGTCGACAACGTCAATGTTTTGATATAAATTACTCTGCCATTGAGGAATGATTTAAAAATGTTAAATACTCTTTACAAATCGTCTATTATTTGCCTTTAGAAGTGAACGTAAATTATGCCATATCCACTTCTTGAAAACACTTTCTAAGCTTTAAAATAGTATCCCAAATCACTGCTTTACTTTTATTTCACAGATATTGTAGTTCATGTATGAATATGTAAATAGTACAATTATTTTCATACATTGATATTTATCCACAACGAGAGAAGCTACCACGTAAATGTTACTTTCTCGTTCAGCGCTGCAATTAGAAATAATGCTAATCAAGGCATGTGGTACACTGTTTTAACAGATAATAATGAAATAAATATCCTATAAAAAGAGATTGGCCAGTGTGGGGGTCGAACCCACGACATTCGCGTTATTAGCACGACGCTCTAACCAACTGAGCTAACCGGCCAGATTCATTTCGTATGGCTATTATCACAAAGCTATTAGTGATAGATCGACATGAAATATAGGAATATTGTCAGATAACGATATCCACACGCAATACTAAGATGACAGTTATTATACAGTGCAGCAAGTTGTCGTGGCCGAGTGGTTAAGGCGATGGACTAGAAATCCATTGGGATCTTCCCGCGCAGGTTCGAATCCTGCCGACAACGTCAATGTTTTCATATAAATTACTCTGCCATTGAAGAATGATTTACGAATGTTAAATACTCTTAACAAATCGTCTATTATTTGCCTTTAGAAGTGAATGCAAATTATGCCAAATCCACTTCTTGAAAACACTTTCTAAGTTTAAAATACTATCCCAAATCACTGTTTTACTTTTAATTCACAGATATTGTAGTTCATATATAAATATATAATTATTTTACATTTTCAACAATTATCTTATATAGATATATGTCCAAAATGTTCGTAGCTACCACGTCAACGTAACGCCATACCCTCGTTCAGCGTTGTAATTTTTGCCGTTTAAAAATGCCGTTAAAATAGTATCCCAAATCACTGTTTTACTTTTAATTCACAGATATTGTAGTTCATGTATAAATATATATTATTTCACATTTACAACAATTCTCTTATATAGATATATGTCCAAAATGTTCGAAGCTACCACGTCAACGTAACGTCATACCCTCGTTCAGCGTTGTAATTTTTGCCGTTTCGAAATAAGGCTAACCAACCATGTAATACACTGTTTTTACAGTAGGTAATGAAATAAATACCCTATACAAAAGAGATTGGCCAGTGTGGGGGTCGAACCCACGACATTCGCGTTATTAGCACGACGCTCTAACCAACTGAGCTAACCGGCCGGATTCATTTCGCATGGCTATTATCACAAAGCTATTAGTGATAGATCGACATGAAATATAGGAATATTGTCAGATAACGATATCCAAACGCAGTACTAAGATGACAGTTGTTATATAGTGCAGCAAGTTGTCGTGGCGATGGACTAGAAATCCATTGGGATCTTCCCGCGCAGGTTCGAATCCTGCCGACAACGTCAATGTTTTGATATAAATTACTCTGCCATTGAAGAATGATTTACAAATGTTAAATACTCTTAACAAATCGTCTATTATTGGCCTTTAGAAGTGAATGTAAATAATGCCATATCCAGTTATTGAAAACACTTTCTAAGCTTTAAAACAGTATCCCAAATGACTAATTTCCTTTGATTCACAGATATTGTAGTTCATGTATGAATATGTAAATAGTACAATTATTTTCATACAGAGATATTTATCCACAACGAGAGAAGCTACCAAGTAAATGTTACGTTCTCGTTCAGCGCTGCAATTAGAAATAAGGCTAATCAAGGCATGTGGTATACTGTTTTAACAGATAATAATGAAATAAATATCCTATAAAAAGAGATTGGCCAGTGTGGGGGTCGAACCCACGACATTCGCGTTATTAGCACGACGCTCTAACCAACTGAGCTAACCGGCCGGATTCATTTCGCATGGCTATTATCATAAAGCTATTAGTGATAGATCGACATGAAATATAGGAATATTGTCAGATAACGATATCCACACGCAATACTAAGATGACAGTTATTATATAGTGCAGCAAGTTGTCGTGGCGATGGACTAGAAATCCATTGGGATCTTCCCGCGCAGGTTCGAATCCTGTCGACAACGTCAATGTTTTGATATAAATTACTCTGCCATTGAAGAATGATTTACAAATGTTAAATACTCTTAACAAATCGTCTATTATTGGCCTTTAGAAGTGAACGTAAATTATGCCAAATCCAGTTCTTGAAAACACTTTCTAAGCTTTAAAACAGTATCCCAAATCACTGTTTTCCTTTGATTCACAGATATTGTAGTTCATGTATGAATATGTAAATAGTACAATTATTTTCATACAGAGATATTTATCCACAACGAGAGAAGCTACCACGTAAATGTTACGTTCTCGTTCAGCGCTGCAATTAGAAATAAGGCTAAGCAAGGCATGTGGTACACTGTTTTAACAGATAATAATGAAATAAATATCCTATAAAAAGAGATTGGCCAGTGTGGGGGTCGAACCCACGACATTCGCGTTATTAGCACGACGCTCTAACCAACTGAGCTAACCGGCCGGATTCATTTCGCATGGCTATTATCACAAAGCTATTAGTGATAGATCGACATGAAATATAGGAATATTGTCAGATAACGATATCCACACGCAATACTAAGATGACAGTTATCATATAGTACAGCAAGTTGTCGTGGCCGAGTGGTTAAGGCGATGGACTAGAAATCCATTGGGATCTTCCCGCGCAGGTTCGAATCCTGCCGACAACGTCAATGTTTTGATATAAATTACTCTGCCATTGAAGAATGATTTACAAATGTTAAATACTCTTAACAAATCGTCTATTATTGGCCTTTAGAAGTGAACGTAAATTATGCCATATCCACTTCTTGAAAACACTTTCTAAGCTTTAAAATAGTATCCCAAATCACTGTTTTACTTTTATTTCACAGATATTGTAGTTCATGTATAAATATATAATTATTTCACATTTACAACAATTCTCTTATATAGATATATATGTCCAAAATGTTCGAAGCTACCACGTCAACGTAACGTCATACCCTCGTTCAGCGTTGCAATTTTTGCCGTTTCGAAATAAGGCTAACCAACCATGTAATACACTGTTTTTACAGTAGGTAATGAAATAAATACCCTATACAAAAGAGATTGGCCAGTGTGGGGGTCGAACCCACGACATTCGCGTTATTAGCACGACGCTCTAACCAACTGAGCTAACCGGCCGGATTCATTTCGCATGGCTATTATCACAAAGCTATTAGTGATAGATCGACATGAAATATAGGAATATTGTCAGATAACGATATCCACACGCAATACTAAGATGACAGTTGTTATATAGTGCAGCAAGTTGTCGTGGCGATGGACTAGAAATCCATTGGGATCTTCCCGCGCAGGTTCGAATCCTGCCGACAACGTCAATGTTTTGATATAAATTACTCTGCCATTGAAGAATGATTTACAAATGTTAAATACTCTAAACAAATCGTCTATTATTGGCCTTTAGAAGTGAATGTAAATAATGCCATATCCAGTTCTTGAAAACACTTTCTAAGCTTTAAAACAGTATCCCAAATGACTGTTTTCCTTTGATTCACAGATATTGTAGTTCATGTATGAATATGTAAATAGTACAATTATTTTCATACAGAGATATTTATCCACAACGAGAGAAGCTACCACGTAAATGTTACGTTCTTGTTCAGCGCTGCAATTAGAAATAAGGCTAATCAAGGCATGTGGTATACTGTTTTAACAGATAATAATGAAATAAATATCCTATAAAAAGAGATTGGCCAGTGTGGGGGTCGAACCCACGACATTCGCGTTATTAGCACGACGCTCTAACCAACTGAGCTAACCGGCCGGATTCATTTCGCATGGCTATTATCACAAAGCTTTTAGTGATAGATCGACATGAAATATAGGAATATTGTCAGATAACGATATCCACACGCAATACTAAGATGGCAGTTATTATAAAGTGCAGCAAGTTGTCGTGGCCGAGCTGTTAAGGCGATGGACTAGAAATCCATTGGGATCTTCCCGCGCAGGTTCGAATCCTGCCGACAACGTCAATGTTTTGATATAAATTACTCTGCCATTGAAGAATGATTTACAAATGTTAAATACTCTTAACAAATCGTCTATTATTGGCCTTTAGAAGTGAACGTAAATTATGCCATATCCAGTTCTTGAAAACACTTTCTAAGCTTTAAAACAGTATCCCAAATCACTGTTTTCCTTTGATTCACAGATATTGTAGTTCATGTATGAATATGTAAATAGTACAATTATTTTCATACATAGATATTTATCCACAATGAGAGAAGCTACCACGTAAATGTTACGTTCTCGTTCAGCGCTGCAATTAGAAATAAGGCTAATCAAGGCATGTGGTACACTGTTTTAACAGATAATAATGAAATAAATATCCTATAAAAAGAGATTGGCCAGTGTGGGGGTCGGACCCACGACATTCGCGTTATTAGCACGACGCTCTAACCAACTGAGCTAACCGGCCGGATTCATTTCGCATGGCTATTATCACAGAGCTATTAGTGATAGATCGACATGAAATATAGGAATATTGTCAGATAACGATATCCACACGCAATACTAAGATGACAGTTGTTATATAGTGCAGCAAGTTGTCGTGGCGATGGACTAGAAATCCATTGGGATCTTCCCGCGCAGGTTCGAATCCTGCCGACAACGTCAATGTTTTGATATAAATTACTCTGCCATTGAAGAATGATTTACAAATGTTAAATACTCTAAACAAATCGTCTATTATTGGCCTTTAGAAGTGAATGTAAATAATGCCATATCCAGTTCTTGAAAACACTTTCTAAGCTTTAAAACAGTATCCCAAATGACTGTTTTCCTTTGATTCACAGATATTGTAGTTCATGTATGAATATGTAAATAGTACAATTATTTTCATACAGAGATATTTATCCACAACGAGAGAAGCTACCACGTAAATGTTACGTTCTTGTTCAGCGCTGCAATTAGAAATAAGGCTAATCAAGGCATGTGGTATACTGTTTTAACAGATAATAATGAAATAAATATCCTATAAAAAGAGATTGGCCAGTGTGGGGGTCGAACCCACGACATTCGCGTTATTAGCACGACGCTCTAACCAACTGAGCTAACCGGCCGGATTCATTTCGCATGGCTATTATCACAAAGCTATTAGTGATAGATCGACATGAAATATAGGAATATTGTCAGATAACGATATCCACACGCAATACTAAGATGGCAGTTATTATAAAGTGCAGCAAGTTGTCGTGGCCGAGCGGTTAAGGCGATGGACTAGAAATCCATTGGGATCTTCCCGCGCAGGTTCGAATCCTGCCGACAACGTCAATGTTTTGATATAAATTACTCTGCCATTGAAGAATGATTTACAAATGTTAAATACTCTTAACAAATCGTCTATTATTGGCCTTTAGAAGTGAACGTAAATTATGCCATATCCAGTTCTTGAAAACACTTTCTAAGCTTTAAAACAGTATCCCAAATCACTGTTTTCCTTTGATTCACAGATATTGTAGTTCATGTATGAATATGTAAATAGTACAATTATTTTCATACAGAGATATTTATCCACAATGAGAGAAGCTACCACGTAAATGTTACGTTCTCGTTCAGCGCTGCAATTAGAAATAAGGCTAATCAAGGCATGTGGTACACTGTTTTAACAGATAATAATGAAATAAATATCCTATAAAAAGAGATTGGCCAGTGTGGGGGTCGAACCCACGACATTCGCGTTATTAGCACGACGCTCTAACCAACTGAGCTAACCGGCCGGATTCATTTCGCATGGCTATTATCACAAAGCTATTAGTGATAGATCAACATGAAATATAGGAATATTGTCAGATAACGATATCCACACGCAATACTAAGATGACAGTTATTATATAGTGCAGCAAGTTGTCGTGGCGATGGAATAGAAATCCATTGGGATCTTCCCGCGCAGGTTCGAATCCTGCCGACAACGTCAATGTTTTGATATAAATTACTCTGCCATTGAAGAATGATTTACAAATGTTAAATACTGTTAACAAATCGTCTATTATTGGCCTTTAGAAGTGAACGTAAATTATGCCATATCCACTTCTTGAAAACACTTTCTAAGCTTTAAAATAGTATCCCAAATCACTGTTTTACTTTTATTTCACAGATATTGTAGTTCATGTATAAATATATAATTATTTCACATTTACAACAATTTTCTTATATAGATATATGTCCAAAATGTTTGAAGCTACCACGTCAACGTAAAGTCATACCCTCGTTCAGCGTTGTAATTTTTGCCGTTTCGAAATAAGGCTAACCAACCATGTAATACACTGTTTTTACAGTAGGTAATGAAATAAATACCCTATACAAAAGATAAAAGATAACGATATCCACACGCAATACTAAGATGACAGTTATTATATAGTGCAGCAAGTTGTCGTGGCGATGGACTAGAAATCCATTGGGATCTTCCCGCGCAGGTTCGAATCCTGCCGACAACGTCAATGTTTTGATATAAACTACTCTGCCATTGAAGAATGATTTACAAATGTTAAATACTCTTAACAAATCGTCTATTATTGGCCTTTAGAAGTGAACGTAAATTATGCCATATCCAGTTCTTGAAAACACTTTCTAAGCTTTAAAACAGTATCCCAAATCACTGTTTTCCTTTAATTCACAGATATTGTAGTTCATGTATGAATATGTAAATAGTACAATTATTTTCATACAGAGATATTTATCCACAACGAGAGAAGCTACCACGTAAATGTTACGTTCTCGTTCAGCGCTGCAATTAGAAATAAGGCTAATCAAGGCATGTGGTACACTGTTTTAACAGATAATAATGAAATAAATATCCTATAAAAAGAGATTGGCCAGTGTGGGGGTCGAACCCACGACATTCGCGTTATTAGCACGACGCTCTAACCAACTGAGCTAACCGGCCGGATTCATTTCGTATGGCTATTATCACAAAGCTATTAGTGATAGATCGACATGAAATATAGGAATATTGTCAGATAACGATATCCACACGCAATACTAAGATGACAGTTATTATACAGTGCAGCAAGTTGTCGTGGCCGAGTGGTTAAGGCGATGGACTAGAAATCCATTGGGATCTTCCCGCGCAGGTTCGAATCCTGCCGACAACGTCAATGTTTTCATATAAATTACTCTGCCATTGAAGAATGATTTACGAATGTTAGATACTCTTAACAAATCGTCTATTATTTGCCTTTAGAAGTGAATGCAAATTATGCCAAATCCACTTCTTGAAAACACTTTCTAAGCTTTAAAATAGTATCCCAAATCACTGTTTTACTTTTAATTCACAGATATTGTAGTTCATATATAAATATATAATTATTTCACATTTTCAACAATTATCTTATATAGATATATGTCCAAAATGTTCGTAGCTACCACGTCAACGTAACGCCATACCCTCGTTCAGCGTTGTAATTTTTGCCGTTTAAAAGTGCCGTTAAAATAGTATCCCAAATCACTGTTTTACTTTAATTCACAGATATTGTAGTTCATGTATAAATAAATATTATTTCACATTTACAACAATTCTCTTATATAGATATATGTCCAAAATGTTCAAAGCTACCACGTCAACGTAACGTCATACCCTCGTTCAGCGTTGTAATTTTTGCCGTTTCGAAATAA